>NC_082350.1:1272500-1572500 GCF_027477595.1 Haemorhous mexicanus
CTTACTGACATTGCTGAACTTCATGAGAAATGAGTGTTCAAATAAGGACTTGTAAGATCACACAGAGTTGTGGTGTTAGCTGGAGCCTGGTCTTGTGCTGGGTGTTGTCTGCCTCAGACACCAGACAGCATCATAGCCCTAAGGAAGAGGATGGAAACAATGAAAAGGTATCAGTTCACCTGAGTATTCCTCCACCCTGCAAAAATGTGCAAATGTGGGATTTCTTGAACTGCAGACAATACTTTTTTGCTTAGTGGCTCTGGATGGATGTTTTCTTTTTGCTTGCCACAGGTTTGTGCTGTTCCTGCCAGCCTGAACAGTCCCCTGTCCCACACTGTGGTCAGAGATAATCTCCCACAGGCTGATCTTTGTGACAGCTACTGAAAGCAGATTCTATGGAAGTGCTAGACTTGATCACCTTCATGACAAATGAAATTAAAACATTATTGAAACTCCCTGGAAAGGAACATGAAACTTTTTCTATCAAATTGAACTCCTTGGTCAAAGAAAGGAAAGATTCAAAGCAGACGATGTATTAGTGGTTAGAGAAGATAATTATCCTTGAGGTAGTGAGAGGAAAAATCACAGCAATTGAAAACTTTTACCCCAGAGAACAAAACTTTTCCTATTAGAAAATGTTTTAGAAATGCCTTAGGAATTAGAAAAATGAAGTTCAAATACAGAATAAAGATGATCATGTGTGCTTCTCTGCACTTTGCACTCAGTGATCTTGTAATACATATATTCTTTTTGTTTTTTAAATCATGACTTAAACAATGTGGTAAGTTGCAAGCAGTTTTTGGGGTTTTTTTCTTATGGTCTCCCCCCTGAACTAAGAAAGAGTAAATAGGTTGGATTTTTCTAGGGGTGGTCATGCTCACATATGGTGTGGAGTTTTAGTATTCTACATAGGAAGTGATCATTTCAGATATGGTCTGTATGTACTGGCCCTGATTCTCTGCCCTTTGTACCAGTTTTGTATTGGCAGCTAAAGAGTGATGCTCTCACACTGTTGCTGTCCCTTTGGGTCAGTGTGCTTGAACCTCTATTAAGTTCCCATTACTGAGGAGGATCTTTTTTTTGAATGTCTGATCTTTCAGTTTTTTAGCTCTGCTGGTGACACCATTATGTCAAATGGTGTCATTTGGATTGAAAGGCTATTCCTGATCAAACCACTTTGTCCATTGGTTCCAGTTGTTCTGCATTGCATTTCCATTTTTGATCAGTTTGAGGACATCATAATTGCCAGCTCTTTATGAGAATATTGCTGAAGGGACATTCTTGATTTTTTTTGTTTTTGTTCATTTGTTTACTCCTTCTCCTCACAATCTGAAGCAATTATTAATCTCAGCATTAGGGTCTGAACAGGCAGTTCAATCACCAATTCTTAGAAAAGTCCATGTGTTCTATGAGGCACATTCCTATGTCCATGTGCACATTTTTAGCTCTAGCATTCTGATTATTTTATTCTGCAGATGACAAATGGCAATTTACTGCTTGTTCTGTCACTTTTAATCACTGGCTTAACTCTAAGAAAAGACTTTTACAGTTGAGTATTAATCACCATGTTTATGAAGGCTTTAGAACCTCAAAGAAAGCAGGAGGAGTTTGGTACCTTTTGAATTTATATTTGCAGATTTGTCTACATTTGCAGATTAGCTCTCCACCAACAAACTGTGTTACTGACCTATGAAATGTTTGTTGCTTGTTAACCTCTGTTTGTTTCTTAACATGCTTCTGTACCAAGACTTACTCCAGCTGGCAGCTGGGCTATCTGGACATTTTGTTTAGATCCAGAACTTCAGAGCCCTTTTAGGAGAATCCTGTCCTTTTATGGAACCATACCAAGCTTTAGGGATCTGTTGACTGATACTGTCTTTATGTGAATTAAATAATGTGGATTAGTTGCAGTGTCTTCTGAGAACTACAGACCAATCTTAATATTTGGTTGTCATGGGAAAATGCAAAAAAAAAAAAAAAAGAAAAAAGATAATTATTTCATTTTCATGCCAGAGATAAGTAGGAAGGAAAAATATGATTTTTGTACTTAGTAATACAGTGAAATTGTCTGCAAGGTGCAATTTGCCCCCTCAAAATAAGTAGCTCCAAGTAATTTATAATAAATATGAGTGTGAGCAGTGAAAGCAATGAGACCACTGCTGAACATGCTTTGCCTGTAAATTTGTTTCTCTCATGATTTCATCCTTTCACTTATAAATCACAGATTGTTTGTTAAATAGTCTCTTATTCAAGCACAAGTAGCTTATCACAAACCATACATAATGTACCCACAAGCTGCCTGTGGTCTTTTCTGCATCTGAGGCTTAACATAAGAAATGTCAGAAGAAAAAATGCTTTACAATTAACTTCGGACTAGAAATATAACAGACTTTCAGTAATGATATATGATCAGAATTATACAAAGATGATGAAAGGATCCCAGTGGGATTCTGTTCAAAAATGCTTCCCTTTTGGGAGCATCCTATGAAACCAATTAGGAATAAACTCAAGAGGATTCTATTGAATTTGTTTCAAAGAGATACTGTATGCAATAAAGAGCAATTGCTCTTTTTGTAGGGTTTTCTTTCTTTAATCATCCTTCAGAAGATCATAGATAATTATATCTCTGCTAGCAAATCTCAGAGGCTGGTTTTAAAAATCTGCAAGAATTTCCCAGTGGAATTAATTGTTTTTGTCAGTATAATCATATTCTTTAGGACAATTACTCATTTCTTTTGTGATACTTCTGAGGATTGAGTATTTTTGCAGAGGCTCAACAAACCCTGAGGTAGAAGAGCCATATTTTGGTTCCTTCAGAAATCCCCTTTGTGTCTATACTTGAAAAATCCCCTCCACTATAATGTAGCCAAAGACTTTCCTGTTTAATAGACACGATGGTACTGCATTACAATTTTTCTTCAATTGCTAAGACTATCTAGAATATCCCAAAACTTGTTTGTAATTGTCCTCCTTAGTTTTCTGATATAACCAGTGTTCTCTGTCTGCTCTTTTATCAGAATTTTGCCCAGTGCAGTTCAAATCTGTGCACAAGTAAGAGAGATGTGTTAATTAGCCCTGTGATGGGAGTGCTGTGGAGGTAACCTGGTTTGTTCCTCCAGCTCCCCACTGTGCTGTGCCATGGAGGCACAGCCAGGGAGCTGAATCCTGGGTGGATTCCCATGGCCATCACATGTGGGCAGCATGGACTTGGCTGATAACTAATGGCACCTACTTCTTCTAAAATAGTGTCAGAGGATAGAGTGGAGGCCAGACCCAGGAAGATGAATAGCTACATTTTAAAGAATATTTTGGCTTTAAACTATACAGAAAAATTACCCTGTGCTATGTCTAATGATTCAATGCTCCTCATGGAAAAAATAGTTTTATAGGCTAAAAGAATTAGATGTTTATCTGAAGGTTAATAGCTCCTATCTGGAAATTCAGCAGTTGGAAGCAGTTGTTTAAGTACTAGTAGCTCCTAGGGGAGGAGAAAGGGGGCTTTCCTGAGGCAAGCTGTCTTTTACGAGGGCATGGTCTCTCCTACCATTAGTTTCTGCATATTTTTCAAACTGATTCTATTTCTTTGCATTCTAATGATCTTTTAATGTTTGCAGCCTATGAGTTCTAGTTGCTGTCTGTTAACAATAATTTCCATGTTTCTTGTAAAATCTGTTCTTGATATAACCTGATTTGGATAAATACAGTATTAGGGGACTTCTGCCAGGTTTTGCTACATAATAACTGCAACTTTAAGCAACTTTTATAGTCATGTTTTGTTTCAGGTTACTTATTTGGAAAGCCTAAGTAACTGTGTGTTGCCACAGCTCTCTCCACAGAGAGAAGCAGGCACAACTTTCCCAGGTATTGTGCTGGGAAAGGCTGTGAGAAGATCAGAGAAAAGAGTGATAAACAATTCTTATCTTCACTTGCTGCACCTGTTGTGAACATGGGAATGTCTTATGGAGATTTGTTTACCAAAGGGTGATTTTTTAATTGGCCACTGGTGATAGTATTTGGATTCAGTTGACCAATCTGGTTTCTCTGTATTGGACTGTCTGTAAAGGACAATGAGTTTCTTAATATGTATAATATAGTATAATAAAGCCTTCTGGAGTAATCAGCCTTCTGGAGTAATGGGGTCAATGCTAATTATTGCCTGGGTGGGACCCATGCTACGGTAACTGTGGATTTAACATTGGAGGTCTCTGGAAAGAAGTAGATGAATGGAAGGCTTAATAGAATAAGGAGGCTTCTGGGATGAATAAAGTACTATCATTACAAGACTCAAAGAATTGAAACTTGAAATATTTCTGGACTGGCTGCCTTGCTTCTGTACAATGGGCAGAACAGGCTGCCTCTTCTTAAAGTACTTATGTAGCCAAGGAGCATGACTGGAAATACGGGTGGCATTTGTCTAATGAGAAATGGATAATTTAAGCAGTCACGATCATAACAAATGTGTGATAGAAGGAAGGCAAAATTAGCCTCAGGTGTTAGGATCTGGTACACAAAACTGGAGCTATTTGGAAGCAAAGTACACCCAGAGTGAGTCAGGTGATAGTGGGCTTTGAGCTGTTAAGGGCCAGCAATCCCTTTACAGGCACAATAAAGTAGGAATGCTGTAAGTATTCTATTAAAATAGAAAATAAATCTTTTCTTGGCTTGCAAGAAGGACAAAGCCAGGTATGAATCGGAACACAGTTTTCTCACATTTGTGAAAGCTGAGTAACTGGAAACAGACCTGGCATTTGAATAGCCTCTTCTTGTAACTCCTTGAAAGTCAATCACAACTCCTGTAGACCAGAGTTGCACAAAATGAATGCACGTCAACAATTGCTGGTGGCTGCCAATCCTAATCAAGCCCCATGGATGAGAGTCTTACACTGCACTAACTACTGTAGTTACACATCCACTCCTTGCCACTAGCATCCCAGACCCTGATTGCAAAATCTCCCTTCATCCAACTTCTCCCTGTCCTTCCTCTCCCTCAGTACCCAAACTGCTTTTGTCTCAGATCTTTGTCGTTCTGTAAGTGCCACCTTTTCACTCAAACCTCCGGCTTTGTATGCTCTTATGGATCTAGGGTAATGCTGGGCAGAAGTGTTCCCCTTGTCCCACTTGACATGTGAGCTCAGAACCAAATCACTTCAAGGCAAGGAGTCATTCTGTGGTAACTTCCAAAGAGTGGCACCTTTTGAGCACATCTCATACTCTTAGAGACATAGCCCCATTTGGTTTTGCTTTGGAATAAGGGGAGATGTGAAGCCAAAATCAAGGCTCATACTTTGTCCTGGGTCTTGCTGTGAACCTTATCCCTGTTAAAAGCACACGGCTGCTCTCAGTTCCAGCCAAACCTTGTCTTTGCTGTACAGAAGCAATCACTGTCAAGGACTTGATGAACCAGTGCTGCCCCTCTATGTGTAACTTAATTGCTTGTCAGTTTGTAGCCTTTGCAGTGAGCGAGTTTGTGAGCGGATGTGCCACCTCCAGTGTCCTTGAGAGAGCAGGCCAGGCCAGTGGCAGCCTGCCTGCTGCCCGTGGCTGTACAGCTGCGAGGCCAGGGAATGTGGCAGCACAGCTGCTTACAGTGGGGGCTGCTTGGGCAGGACACAGCTCTTCTGGATGTATGGTTGACATCAGAAATCCTAACAGACTGCAGGAGAGCATGGAGCACTTGGCAATGGGCAGCGCTGCCCCGCTGTAGTGAAGATACCTCAGCTGCCCCTGTGCTCTTCCTTTTAACCAGCAACTTGTATGCTATGGACTGTGAGTGAGGGTCTGTAGTGACACAGAGTCCCCAGGCAGGTGCAAAGGAGAGCTGCTTTATTGCAAAAGCCAGGCTTTTGAAGCAGTCAGGCCTTTATCAGTTGCATAGCTTTAAGCCATAACAAACATAATTCAACCAACCACCATACACCAAGCTATGAACACGTGATGGTTCTAGAACTTATTGATCTACCTCTAATTCAGCTGCCTCACTTTCCCATAGTCCTTTTCTACTCGGCCAAAGTAACGGGCCTCAGCCATGGTTTTACAAGGCCTTCCTTTTGTAAGGTTTTACCTATATGCAACAATGGACTTGTAAAAAAAATTGAGTCTGAGAATAAATGTGTATTTCAGAGCAGTATTCATCCACATTTGGCTAAGCCTGAAGCAAGACAGATTTTATTTAAAGGGAAAAAATAAAATCCATGAGGGTTTATCATTCTAAAAGAGGCACCTGTTTCTGAGGTGGATATACAGTGGAAACAAATGTTATTCTTTGTCTTGCTGACACTTGTAGGAATAAAAACATTTCTTCTGTTTGTCCTTCAGCACTTTATTGAACTTCAGAGCCCTGTTAGCTTCAAAGCAATACTTATGAAGCACAGCTTGTATGAATAGCAGCTATGAAATCTAGATAGTGTAATAGAAACTTCAGCTGGATGCAGAATCTGACCCAAGTAGCAATGACTGGAAAAGCCCAGTTGTGATGCACTCCAGGGATTTCAATTCCCTTCCTAATGACAGTGCCTGTGAATCACTGCCCACGTAAAGAGAAGCCTGTTTCTGGATAAGAAAACCCCTTTACATGGGCCAAAGAATGTCTTAACAGTATCAGTGAGGTACAATGCACAAATACTTTCAGACAAGCATGCTACAAAAAAAAAAAAAAAAAAAAAAAAAATCCAGTATTAAAAATCAGCCTGACAGGTTTGGGAAGCTAGGAAGTTATTTTTAATAGTCAGCTCTTCGTGACGATATTAGAGGGACTTTTGATATCTTGGTTATCCAGAGGCTTTTAGTAGGCAGCAGTAAGCCTGAGCTAACAAGCTGTGTGAAATACAAGGTTTGGGGCTTTGCACAGAGGTGCCCAACCTGACTTTCCAGCTCTGCCAGCTCAGGCCCAGCAGCCTTGACCATCCTGTTCTGTGCTCTGCAAACATATCTGCTGGTTTCCTGGCAGTGCCCCTGTGTTTCCTTGGCAGCACACCTGAGTTGCTCAGCTCTTCCCAATTCATCTGCCTTTGTATCCTGGGAGCTCCTTCACCTGCGATACTGTTTATCCACAGATAAACTACTAAAGTGTTTAATCTGAGTTGATTGTGCTTGTCAGTCAGGCAGGTTGAATGCCCTACATTCTCATCTCATCCTCTGTTCCAGAAGAAACAAAGCACTTTACAGAGTTAACTAATCAATAATGAAGTGCATTAGACAAGCAACACATGTTTTGTTTCATCTAATTATTGATCTTTGCTTGTTGACTGGATGAGAGCCTCAGTGTAAGACTAGATACACTCAGGGTGTACTTTTTATTGAGAAATATGGGAGAAGAAGGGACAAATAGTAAATAAAGAGATATACATTCTACTACAGCAGGTAAATCTGATACAGTGCCTAATTTGGGTCCTCTAGGTTTTAATAGGTGAAATTTAGACACCAGGGAAACAGTGTAAATTCTGTAATTTGAAAGGATTATGAGGGATCTTTTCAAAGCTTGTAAGTATCTCAAGAGACGGTATAGAGGAGTACTGGGTCTTTGCAGCACTGCAGAGTGACAGGACAAGGAGTACAGTGTGAAACACAGGAGGTTCCCTTTGAACTTCAGGGAACATTTTTTTTTACTGTGAGGGTGTTGAATAGTGGCAGAGGCTACCCAGAGAGGTTGTGGAGTCTGTATCCTTGGAAGTGTTCCCAAACCATCTGAACATGGCTCTGGTCAGCCCGCTCAAGGTGTAGGGACCCTGCTGGAGCAGGGGCTTGGTCAAACGGACACCCAGAGGTCCCTTCCAGGCACAGCCAGTCTGTGATTCTGTGACACAGCATCACCTCCACAGTACCAGGCCAAGAGTAAAAAGATTTAGCTTTCAAACTGCAGTGTCTCACCTGAGGTAGTAAGTAATAATCATTGTGGGTCTTGAGGAATCTTTGTGTCACTCAAATTCCCAGCTATGCCATGAATCTCCTGGTGTAGTTTGGTCTATGATTTCCAGTCTTCCTTGGATTATAAACTATTTTAACCAGTAATCAAGATGACTCCTGATCTCCACTGGTGCCCATACCACACGCCTCATTAATATTATTGCAAGTTAAATGTTGCCTTTAAGAAATTGCAACATCTGTTTTTCCCAAAGAAACCACCCCGGCATTTATTTTTTAAAGGAAAAACCAATGTTGTAAAAAAAAAAAAAAATCTCTGATTAATACAGTGCTTTTCTTCGTATAAATGTCACATAAAGTAGTGTGAATTGCCACACTTGTGGCTTTAGTGTTGCTGCACTAACATAAACCAATCACGTCTCTTGGTCCACGGCTTTGTGCTGCAAGTGCCAATTCTCCCAGTGTAATTGAACACACAATTGCCTTGACTGTGCATGTAAGAAAACCTGTTTACTTGAATGCTATGTTTGGGGACTGCAACTGAATGCTGAATAATTGTATTTTAAATTTTAGAAAACTATTTGTTATTGTAACCTGATCTCCACAAAAATAAGTACAAAAGAATGCAGCAGTCTCTGTATTTAAGAGCTTTTTTCTCTGTGATTCCACAGAGGCCAGAGAATTGAAGAATTTCCCAATACAGAGGCCAGCTAGCAAAGTTACTCTTTAACATTTATTGTTTTTAAAACTTTTATTAAGTCATGTCCAGTGTCCAAAGCAAGGCTGAATCTTGTTCTGTAGCACTCCAGTGAGTAATGCCTTTTCTTTCCCCCTCAAGACTCTGATGGACTCTTTTTTTCTTTCTTCCTTAGTTCTCCCTTATCCATCTCCATATTGCAGGCACATATTCATTGGTCTTGAACCTTCCTCCTCAGCTCACACTGCTGCCAGTGCTGGGATGGCTGTGGTGAAGCTGTCTGAGTGCTCATTCTTTTTTTCACCTCTAGTACTAGGGAACTAGTACTAGAGGTGAAAAAAAGAGCAGGTTTTCTGTCAGTTCATGGGCCAGGGTGTGTGCCTGTCCAGTGGGAATTGGTTTTCATCACACAGGGTCTCTGAAGTAGCTGGGGAACAAGAATAATGTTTCTGGGTGAGAGAGTCATGGCCAAAATATTTTCAGAGGGTGATTGTTCAATATCGTGTGAAAATCAACCCACACTGAAGTGCCCCAAAATGCAACCACTTCCTAAGGAGACTAAGTAGACATGGTACAAAATCCTCACCAAGAGACGTGATTTCTTGCTCTGTCACACTTCAATGGAGATGGTGGTTAAGATTAATTTTCCCTGTGATAATTATTCCACTTAGAATGGAGGTATTTACAAAATAGTACAAAAAAATCTGTCTTCAGAGAAAATCAGCAAGCAAAACAACTTGTGTGTACTCTAGACTTTTGAGACAGCATAAATAAAATTGTTGCTTCCTACTTTATTAGGCCTTTTGCATTAACAATTACTTTGGCTAAATGCCTCAGCTTTGCCTTAGCATTTACTTAAACAGCAGAGGAACATATTCTGCAACAATACTGTAGTCTCTGAACGAGCTCTCTTAGCAACCCTAAATGTGACTGAAACCCAGCACTGTGGGAAAAATGGCCCTTATTTATTGTAAAAAGAAACCTAAAAATGCTGCTATTAAACTGAAAAAATATATGGGATACAGGCTTTGAACTCAAACTTCTGGGCATAATAATTTCAGAATTTCTACACTACCTTCCCAATTTCAAGTCTGTCCCCAGCTCTATGGTTATTGTTGTCTTCCAAACATATGTACTATGGGAATGCAGTGCTGGTGACTGACAATTTTATCCTTAGACATAACTCTAGCTCTTACCTTTTAACTGCCTCAGAAGTACTGTAAGTTCAAAAAGTAAATAAAAATGTTGCATTCCAGCAATCCCTGGCATGAGGCCTTGTCTCATTGTTGGATCATCCTTGCAGGAAGATCACCTGTCAGAGTCAAAGCAGGTATCAACATTTAGATTTTAATTTTTAAAAGATAGTGTGCTAGAAGGAGGAGCCCTGAGAGCTGTGAATTTCAGAACTTCTTTTGTTGTCCTGCCTGCACACTGCTTCTTACTAGGCTTGATTCTGTCCTCTCAGGAGACATCCCTCACCAGCATTATGTACTTTTCAATTCTTGCTTGAGTAAAACTGAGATCCCCAGCATATACTGTGGAATTTTGGACCATTAGATTTAATGGATAATAAGGTAGAAGGTATTTCTGGTTCCTTAAGTATTTCTGATGTTGTGTTTCTTAATATGAAAAAAAACCTGGTGTCTGAATAACTTTATCAATACTTATGTTAATATCCAACAGTTGTGTACCTGTTTAGTCTAATGAATTTCTCAAGGTCTCACAGACCACTGTAAGAGCTGGTCCTAACGTTCATAAAATCAGAGACTTCTACAGCCTTTGATAAACAATATTTTTAGTATTAAACTTTCCCTAATAAGTAGACAGGGCCATATCTATATGTACTTGCCATGTATTTAAGGAGAAAATTATATTCAGTGTAAGTAATGAATTTCATTAGGACTTGGTTCTCACTGCTGCAATTATCTTCTTTCTCTGGACAGAGCCTTTCACTCTTGGGCAGTTGGATGTCACCCTCTGATTCAGTCTGTGAAGGAGCTGTAGGAGAACATGATTTGCTTGTAATGGCAGTATTTATGATCTGCAGTAATTGTATTTGGTCAGTCATCTTGCCATTTAACGCGTTATGTTGGGTGGGGCACAGGCAGAGTTCACATCATACATGAGAAAAGATAACCAGAAAAGTTTTATTAGATCCACTTCATAGGTGGAAAAACTGCAATACAAAGGAGGATGCAGAATCTTATGAAGATGACAGGCAAAAAAGACAGGAAATAGAGTCTAGGTTTGCATAGTTAAGGCTCATCTCTACCTGTTCTGCCCTCTCACATTCCAAGTATAACAATAATATTTTTATTACTGTGTGGCATCATTCATGTGAATAAATCCAAGTGTCCTCCATGCTGTACTCTATAAAACATGCAGTAGAAAAGACTATTCCCAAAACCTTGCAAGGTAAATTTTAACAGGCCACAACAAACAGCTAAATCTCAGACAGTGGAGAACAATGAGACAAAGCTGAGCAGCCTGATAAGAAGCAATGCCTTTTTGGAAATGTTATTCCCTAAAGAATGGCTGTTTCTATCTTGAATAATATTTTTACTCATGAGTGGCACAGAAGAAAAATTCAGAAACTGGAAGGGTTCTTTTACCCATAGAAAGGCAGACAGTGGATGTGACTACTGAGAGCTCTTCCAAATATTTCATCTACAGAGAGATTAATTATTTGGTTCTTGCTGGAGCTGCTAATAGTATAACTAATTTAGATGGTGATTCCTTCTGTCATAGATATCTGCTTGAAGGGGTGAGACAGAAAAGTACTGCAGTTAAATGTAGAAAGATCTCAGATACAGGAATGGATGTAAAATGAGGAAGCACAACCAATCCTCTCCATAAACTAAATCAACCATCTCTTCAACACAAAAATACCTTGCTCGCTCTAAAGATATTACTGAGCTTGAGTCATCACTTTGGAACTCACAACATCTCATTCCTGCCGATCTTATGTGAAGATACAAGCTTTACAAACAAATCCACAGCTTCTGCTCTCTTTCTTGACCACTGCAATGAAAGACAGCAAGAGCAGACAGAATTCTTCCTTTTCCTTTGAAAAAGCTGCTGGCAGAGCTAGAAAGGGCTAAAATAAAGTCTTGCTTACAAAGTTTTACTAATGTTCAGAGACACAGCTGAACCCTTTCACTAAGTGCTAAATTTCTAAAGGTTTTGCCTTTATTTCTGTGTGAACTCTGTTTTAAGGATGATGTTTGCAATAATATGCTAAATAATTTTTTCCTCCCTTTATCTATGATTATGTTTAGGGAAGTTACAATTTTTTTTTTTTTAAGTTCAGACTAGAAAGATATTTTGAACCCTTTAATTTAAAACACAGGAAAAACAACTCCCTGTTTTTCCTCACTCCTAGGTCTCTAGTGATTTTTGTGACAGACATGACTCTGTCAATATCTCTTTGTAACACCATTAACTCTACAGCACATGGCATCTTACATTGTCTTGGGAAATTTGGTCTTGGGACACAGCTGTGGTCTTGGGTGGTCTTGGGAGACAGCTGTGTGTTAATTTTATTTTACCGAAATCTTTTACACAGATTTATTTTTCTCTCTTAGCCCCTGCATCAGTTTTTCTCATTCATATATGTTTGTGAATCTTTTTTCGGTGGTGTTTTTATTTGAGCAGGCATTTCTGATTTAGAAGTTAGTGGGATTTTCAGAAGTCACACTGAAAAATTCAGTCTCTCAGGAGCTTCCCTGCTGAAAGGCACACTTTGATTCCCTTGGTGAGCTTTCCTTGAAGCCCTTTCATGCAGAAGCAGCCTGGGAAATGTAAAAACTGCCTGTGGTCTTATTGACTACTCTGTCCCATTTTTGCTGAGAAACATCAGACTGTAACTTCTAACTTGGGGAGAGTGAGAGAAGAGATGAGGGCTGTGAGGGAGAGCTGCTGATGTGGTCAGGGCACAGTGCTGAAGCCAGAAGGAAATATTTGGTCAGCCAGTGTGTGTGGTAAAGGCAACTGCCCTCACAGGCTCCAATCTCTACTGCCAGGCTACAGTCACTGCATTTGTTGGAGTCAAACTGGAATAACTGTAAATCAGAATTTTTAGACCACTAAGCCATTTGCTGGGTCCTGTATGCTGCAGAAAAACTTTATCATATAAGAAAGGCAAATAGGAATCTGTTGTTGCTGGATCTGTTCCTGTTTGTATTTGCATCTCATATATGAAATCAATAGATCAACTACAACTTTTTGAAACATAGATATCTATGAGCATTTGTCTATGTGTGTCTATATGTGATCCATCAATATATCATAGAAAATAGTTTGGGTTGGAAGGCACCTTAGAGACTAGCTTGTTCTACCACCTACCCCTTCCACTATCCCAGGGTGCTCCAAGCCCCATCCAGCCTGGCCTTGGACAATTCCAGGGATCCAGGGGCAGCCACAGCTTCTCTGGGCAGGGCCTCCCCACCCTCACCGGAAAGATTTTTTTTCTCGATGTCTAATCTAAACCTAGTCTCTCAGTTTGAAGCCATATGGCAGGGAAGAACTAAATCCTTCTTTCTCTTTCTGTAATATCTTTCCTTGCACTTGTTTTGGCACTAGCACCAGCTGCTCATTTCCTTTTTTCAGTGTGGTAGAAGACTGATTAAAGATTGTCATAGTATAAGCAATATATTGTGAATAAGCAAATAAATGAAAAGGCCTATTGTATCAGTAAAGCTTTAATTTTCAGTTTTTTTTTCCTAGTGTATCTTGTGTGTAACTAAGAAAAAATCCTGTCAGTTTTGTGCATCTGTGTTACGAGGTTTTCAGTGACTGGGGAAGGTGTAGCAGAGTGTTTGACTACTTGAGACATATTTTTAAATAGACTAAGCCACCATGATATATTTATTTATTGTAGGTTCTCTAAATTCAGGAAGAAAGATCCCAGAGGTTATTAGAAAACCTGAAAATGTAACAACAGTTTGGAATTATGAATAGAATGAAATTATAAATAGAAATTATTTTTATTAATAAAATAATAGGTAACAATTGTTGTCTTTTCTGCAACAAGAAACAGTTCTTTGCAGAAGGTTGTGGAAAAGATGCCCTAGCTCATATTTATGATTTTTCAGGAGCTCTTCAAGAAGTCTCTAAATTAAATATATTATCACATTATGACTTAATTATTAGCCAAAATAATTTTCTTCTATATATTTATGATTCATCAAAAAAGGAGGAAAATTACAGGGTGGGAAATTTTAGACTCTTTCCCTAAAAAGCCTGGAAGTTGTTTTGTTTCTTTGAATCACTGCAATTTCATTGTAAGTCGTTAGGTTTAGACTCAGGAGTTGTAAAAAACCCATCCTAAATTCTGAATAGGTTCTAAAGACTATTTGAATTGCTAGAAAGAAAGTCCACTGTCCAAGCCTGCAGTGACTTGCATGTCTTCTCAGGTCATTGCATATTGGATGTATATTTTCTATTAAGAGAGAGTGCCAGGACTTAATGGTTACTGCGGTGGGGACTAATGTGAGATACAACTTTCTTTCCTTTGTCTTTTATTTTGTTAATTAATGACACACAAAAAGTAAAAACCTAGATTGCATTGGGGGAGGGGAGGGGAGGGGATGGGAGGGGAGGGGCGGGGAGGGGAGGGGCGGGGCGGGGAGGGGAGGGGAGAGGAGAGGAGAGGAGAGGAGAGGAGAGGAGAGGAGAGGAGAGGAGAGGAGAGGAGAGGGAGAGGGAGAGGGAGAGGGAGAGACAGAGACAGAGGCAGAGACAGAGGCAGAGACAGAGGCAGAGACAGAGACAGAGGCAGAGACAGAGGCAGAGACAGAGGCAGTCAGGAATTACCCTTTGAGGAGGGAAGCAAAATTAAATTTAGGAACTTTTTTTTCTATTAAGACAACAGGCCTTGCAGCCATGCAGACTGATGATGGGCCCAGCCTTGCTGAGAGCACACTCAGTACAGCTACTCTTAACTAATATTTCAGACCCTGAGGAAGTTTTATTATTAAAAAGTGAAAGTGGCCATATTTAATCCCAAATTTTATGCCAAAGGGAATTGCTAAGGCTGCCACACTCTCTGGATGTGTAATGCTAGAAAGAAAGTGCACTGTCTGGATAGGAAATGTCACTCTCTGCATGTGACATTTGAAATGTCACTCTCTGGATGTGAAGTCCTTGTGACTTCTGTTTGGAATCTGTGAACTCTAACACCTCTCTGTACCTACAACGACACAGGACTGGGCTCATTGTCCCTGCATAGGATATGCATTTTCCCTGACTTTCCCAAACTCCAGCCAGCCGTGGGAGGCTGTGCCACTGAAATAGGGCTGTGAAGGCTCATGTTGTCTCCAGCACTTGCTGTGCTCAGCCTGGTGCAGCAGGGGTTGGAGGCAGAGATTTGGATGCTCAGGTTTGGCTTTTGCTTGTCATGAGACTGGTGAAATGAGAGATGCGCCCTTCTGAAAATTGGAAGGGACTGAATTGCATCTTAGACCATATTTAACTATGTGTGGTAAAGAAGTGTGCATGGTGAGTTTGTGATGTGCAGACGAGACCTGAGGTAATCAGTGGAACATCTTGGAAAAGAATGAGTTAGAGCCTGAGGAGCTGACAAGGAAGAGAGCTCCAGACAGAGCAGAAGGCAAAGAGAAGTCAGGCACATTCCGGTGTGTGATGAGATCACATACATCACTTACATGCACTAATACAATTCATAGGCTGCTGACCCAGAATTAGGTTTTTCCCCTTGTACTGTTTCACATTTTATGTGTGTAATATGCTGTATATTCATCCTTCTCATTAATATTTTATCATCTTTTATCACACCGAAATGAAAGGGGAAAATAGATTGCTATTAAATATAAATACCAGCAGCTCTTCAAAAAGTTCCCTTTCCCTTGCTTCCCTTTCTCAGAAGCAGGATGAAAAGCTGTGTAGATGCTCTAAAACTGGACTGAGTCTTTTGACATGTGTCATTTTCCTCCTTAGGAATTAGCAAGAGAGATGGCAGATGTGAGCCAGATATTTAACCTTTGCCACCTGAGGTGTGTTAGTGTTTAAGGGTTATGTTTCAGGAAATGAGAACATCCCAATAATCAGTGAAATAAAGATTAGACAACATTAGCTTTTATGTGAAATTCTAAAATTATATTTATTGGCCAATTCACAGAAAGTGCTGTAGTGACCACAAAAGTGACTCTGGCTTTACACATGTATGAATGTACAGAACAAATTTTAAAATAACAGATCTATTTGGAATATGCATATAATCAATCCTGTGGAAAACATATGGGCAGTAACAATATTGAATTCATAAATGACTGTGCAAATTGACACTGCTTTTATGAAATACACCACTATGCCATGGAGGAGCTTTTGTACAACTTTTACTCTATGTAAAGTTAGGATTTGTGTACTATACTGTCTGTCAAAATTTACTGTACATTTTCATTAAGAAAGGGTTGGGTTTTCTTCTTTTTTAAACAGCTGATTATTCCATATTAAAAATCATTTCATATTAATCTTTTCAATTGCATATACTCATTTAATTCATTGTACTGCATAAATTGTTTAGATTCATGCTTTCAAAAATGCTTTTAACACCTGCAACAAGACATTTCTAGATATGGTTTATGGTTATTTCACATCAACAAGAAGATATTTCATGTAAGGGCATTTTTCCTGGGCTGAACAGTCTGTTGGTTTGAGACACATTTATGGAGTACAACCATTGTATGTACAACCATACAGCATATATTTATTTAATCCTTTCTCTGGTATAGTTTTATTATCCATAGAAGTGGCCACAACTACACAGAATTTGGACAGCTAGGAAGCAATCCCAAGCTACAAAATACATGCTACCAACTGCAGTTACTGCTCCTCAACAAGAACCAATGCACTAACATGGAAACAATCTGGGAAATAATGAACTGTGTGGGAAAAATTGTAAATTTTTGCAGGCAGATGAAATACCATTTTTACTACTGTCAAGAGATGATGAAATATGAAATAGAATTGTCCCAGCCAATTAGAGCACAGCTGTTACATTCAACATGATGAGATAATTTTTCAGCTCTTCAAAATTCTACAGTCTCAGTAACATTTAAATGTTTAATAACTATATAGTTAAATCTAACTAGAACAACCCCTTTCACCAAACTGCAGCAATATTCAGGGTGCATGTCTGATTCCTGCCCTGTTGCTCATCACAAGTCATGTTTTACAGCTTGTTGCTCAGGAATTCCTCTCCTTTGTGTTGCAACCTGACCTTCCAAGGCTCATTCATCTTCCCCCCTGTCCATCAGACTTTGGGTACTCCTCATGCCATGGCTTGTTTGGGGAAGGTGGGCAGAGCAGTGACAGCAAACAGCCAAGGAAGTAATTGTTTGCTCATGTGACCTAAACCCACTCCTGGCAATTAATTTCCTACAATATGGTTTGCACAACTTACACCCACTAGGGATAGAGATGTGCTGAGGGAAGCTGAGAGCTCCCTAAAGTCATCCCTGGAACCCTCAGTGTTCCTGCTCTCCCCTTTACACCAATCCTTGCAGACAGCCCAAATGAAGAAGAAATCAAATTCTAGTTCCCTTGGGTCTTAAGTGATGCAGTGGCTCTTAAAACACAAGGATTTCAGTTCTGGTTTGGAGTTCAGGTACAGGAGGCAGGAGGAGATGAAGGAAACATATCAATGAAAAGACCCAAGCTGCCTTTGTACATCCTCCCTGTTTGCCAGTGTGCTTCTGAGCCAATGAACACAGGTTTGCTTGGGACATGCTTGAAACAAACCACATGGTCATCATGCCAGCCACAGACCAGAAATGGATCACAAATTTGCAATATAAGGGTAGGCATGGCAGTACTCAGAAGAGTTGGTGCAATTCTATTTCTTTGCAGAAGTTAGTGCCTATCTAGAAATCTTGAGCATTTGTTTTAGAAAGTAGGTGCATTCTCTTGACATTTGAGGAGAAGCAGTATTATCTGTCTTAAGTGAAAGTACTGGTTAATAGCTGCTGTTTGGTGTAGGGACACTTAAAAACATGGACCCATGAATGACAATGTCTGTTTTCCCTTTAATGACAGCAACCTAAGTTTTAACAAATTATACTTTGTATTATTGTTTGATTGGCTGCAGCGATTTTTGGTTGGCTTTGTTAAATCATACCCATGTGAAAGACATTGCCAAATTCATATAATATGAGAACTTATCCATGGATTACAGAAAAGATTTTTTTAAAAATCAAGTTTCAATTTAATTTATTGTTTAAACTTTAACAACTTATGCAGTGACACCAGCAACACAGAGCATCTTAACAGAGTGAACTGACCGTGACTCATTTAAGGAAATACTAGGGGATTTAGTTTGTGCATTAAGGATATTTCATGAAAAGGTAAGAAATACAAAACTGAAGGAATGAATTGGGATGAGGAGGGATTCACAGCTTCTCTAGTAAATTACCAAAGGCAATGAACTTGATAACTATCTAAAAATATTCAAAGGATATAAATCATATAAATCATAGTTAGAGGAACTATTTAGAGAGGTGCAAAAGGGTATAACTAGGACTAATGAGATAAAAATTACAAAAAGGATTATTTGAATTAATTTTCAGGAAAAGTTTTCTAATGGTGAATTCTAATAGACTCTAGAACAATCTCCCAGGGGAAGCAGTAGAAGCCCCAGGCTTAGAAACATTTAAGTAGGTTGAAGGACCCCCACCTCTAACACTAAAAAATATATTCTAGGAAATAGTTCTGCACTGTTAGCATAATACTCTACTTGCACTACTTTTTTCCTTTTGTCTACTAATCTTTATTTCTAGGATTTGATAAGTCTACTATAAACTTCGAAACACTGAAGTTGATATGAAACAGTTCTCAGGAAGCCCACCCACAGCATGTATTACCCTGCAAAGCAATAATCCACTCTGGTGTCTATCTTCCCATCCCTGTCATGATGACCTTTTGAACAAAATTGCCTGTTAACCACAATCAAAAATTTACTCAACTGATGGTGCAGTATTTGGAACAGAATACATACAAAAACCCCATCTCTTTTCAGATGTACCTCACACTTTTACATCAGTTTGTGGAGTGGCCAAAAATACATGTGCCAGTAGTTGATGCTGAGAATGGAGGTAATAACCTCTGCTCTCAGAGTGGCACAGGGATGGTTGTTATCCTTATAAAGTTTTCTAATATGCATATTTTCAAAAATCAGAATTCCTAATGGTATGGCCACTTAGGAGATTGGATCACTATGAAGAGTTTACTTGAGGGCCTTTTCGATATGGAATATAGTCTGCCTTGGGTATCGCCAGCTCCTCCTCAACCCATGGAGTATGTTTGTTGCAGAAAATCTCTAAAACTAATCAACAACTGTCTGTGGGCAAAAGCTCCATTTCTTTCCTCAAATAAACTGTGTGGTAACTGTAACCTCAGACTCCAGTTATAGCAGACAGAATGTCTGCCCCAGCCCCCGGGCTGGCCTTGGCTCTACATTTTTCTACTTAATGCACAGACAGTGTAGCAACACCTCTCATGGCCCTGCTCCCTTCCCAGCGCTGCTGGAGGTGCTGTAACTGGAATTCAAGAAGGCAACTTCAGCATCAACCAGGCTAAAACCCTGCAAGTTCTCCTTCATCACCACAGCCATCACCTCCCCATGGGCACCTGGGAGGTGATGGCATTTGCATCTGTGTCTGGTCATCCTGGAACCCTTCGACATCCTACATTCATTCTCTTTCCTGCTCATCGTGACAGTGTCAGTTCTGGCACGGAAATGCAAAATGTTTCCATTTTCTGACTATTTGACACTGATGCTTTTATGTCTCTTTCTTTTCTACAAGATCAAATTTCAACTTTTTTCACATCACTGTAAACCTTAACTCTGTTATTCATGCAGTATTCTCTTCTACTTTCCTGTTCACTCTTCCTTAAATAATAATTTGATTTTCTAATGGAACTGACTGTAGTTCATCCATTCCACATTCTAAAGAGCAGGCCCAGTTAAAACAACTGTCCACCTTCTCCTCTACTGCACATTAAGCAGTTTGTAGACAAAAATTTATTGCCAATTTCAGTACTGGTTTGAAATGTCATTGTAGTCACAGACTTGGTCAGGGTTATCTGATCAATTCTTTCGTACCTGTTTATATATTTAGGGGAGGCAGGAGTAGAAAAAAAGACATTGTAATTTTAATAACCTTTTGCTTCCCCCCCACCCCCCCCGCCTTAGTATATCCTGAAACCTTCAACCAAAAATAGTTTTATGGGTTAGTACACCAAAGGACACCTGAAAGCTGGGAAGTTTATACCCAGATGGGAAGTGAAATGCCTCTGAAACTCCAAAACTGTATCCAGATTTATACAAAAGGAATAGGTAAGGCTGCAGAAAAGCATTTTACTCCCATGAAATTTTCTGAGCGTCTGAAGTACAAGGATGGAATACCATTGTAAAATCTTTGTTCCCTATTTGGAGACAGCTTCTCTTTGCATTTGGCAAGCTTTGTGCACTTTGCCCAGGGAAAGCTGAACTCTTTTATTGTACAATGTACTTAACTGGGAAAAAAATTTCTGCTGCTTCTTTGTTCTCAGCACAGACATAAATAGTGACAATACACGGGCATGGAGCTTCAACAGCTGATGAATGCACAATTTCCCCATGAGCTAGTACTGAAAATAAGAATGAGGGCTTCTCCTGAACTTTGTTTCACACATTTGCAGTGCTTCACGCTGCTGAGTGTGTTTCTTTATAGGCAGTAACTAATGAATCACCAGCCCAGAGCTCTCTGCTGTAACCATTGTGTCTTTCCCTCTGCATGTGTTTGGCGTGCTCCATCTTGGAGGGCTGAGAGCAGAGCTGCAGGAGAATTACTAAATTATGTCTCACCACCAGGCTCTTTGACAGAGCTGTTCCAAAGGATGCTAGCAGCACTGTTCCTGTTGCCAGCAGAGACATGGAAACCATAACGAGCAAACTGCTGGCAATACCTACTCCAAAGGCAGCAAAATGTCTCTAGGGAAAAGGGTACCTGCTCTGGTGCCTGCCTTCTCATCACCAGAAATAAGGTTATGAACATACAAAACTTCCTGGGTTCATTTTATTCTGCAACATTTCAAAAATGAAGGCTACAGTTATTTATTACTGTAAACCCCTATCTTAGAGGCTTATGAAATTAAAGCCCTTGCTCCCCTTTCAGTTTGTGCACTGTTCAGGTTTGTGTATTTTTAATTTATGACCATGTCTTTTTCAGAGAAAACCAAAACCAAAAAGAACATACTAGGCTTTTTAATCCTACAAAGGTGATGAATTTATGAACAATTTATGAACAATTTATGATTTTATGAATTTATGAAAAATTATATTACTTTATGAGATATCACTGGAGCAAGTCTCCTAATATATTTAGCAGAAATATTTCTTGAGATTGGGTGTGTTAAGAGAGCATGAATTTTCTTCTGCTGTAGCTTTAGTGGTTATCTCCATTCTTTGTATCTTTATTCTCTTTGCTAACAGAAATGAAGTTGGATTCCAGGAGAGTCCAGCAAACAGAAGCCTGATCATTGGATACACAATCTGAGACATGCAACTTTATGGAACCTGATCCATTTCAGTTTGCATCACTTCTCCCACATTGCTTGTTAGGCCTTTCTTTATTTTAAAAAAAATCATTTGACCCCAATGTACAAAGACTGTACAGGACCACAGCTTCTGGATACTGCAGAAAATATTACAAAGTGTGATGGTGTGGTGTATGGGAGTGTGGGTTTCTTTGGGAACACCAAGGTCTGAAAGGGATGGGCTGGCTGCTGTTGCCATGGCTTTTTGCAGTGGATCTGGAATGCTGTGAGCTCTGCAGGCTCTGGGGGCAGCGAGGCCCTGCAGGAGCAAGACCTGGCAGCTTCCTCTGCTGTGCTGCGAGGGAAAACCTAATGCCATTAGTGATGCTGGAGCATGAGGAAGATTATATAGCACAGGATTATGTACAACCAGCAGGAATTAATTTAGTGACTTAGAAGGTGGTTTGATTTCTTCAGCAATCTTTTTGATATTTATGTTTTGTCATTTGGGTTTTTTTCTCCTATCTCCTTAGATTTACTCACTTGGTGTAGAACTACTTTAAGCAGTTGCTTAAAGGCAGAAAGAAATTCTTAAGGCAGAACCTGATAAAACCAGATATCCACCCTGAGACTGAGGATATCCTAGTTTTGAGATACTTATTCTGGTCAGCATGTGTGAATTAAGGGAAGGGGAAGCCCCTTAGAGGAGACGGACTCAGTTTTGTTTCCTCTCCCTCTCTCAGTATCCATATGTTTTTGCAGACATCCTTAATTTTGATATTATAATTTCTAATCCATGATACTGGGAACAGCTCCATCCCACCAGACCTTTACCTGCTGTCACCCCAGTAAAGTCTTTCCTGGTGCTGTTCTGTGCAGAGCTGTGTGTGCTGGCATCAAAACTTTGAGAAGAGGAAGTGTTGGGTCCCAGTGCACTAGGAGCCCTACCAGGGAGGCAAGAAAAGCTGCCTCTGAGGCTACAGCTGGTGAAAGGGACAGCTGAGACAAAAATTATTTATTATTTATATTTTATCAAAGCTCAAAGGCTTTGCCACAGTGAAGTAAGGGCTGCTACTGCTACTGGGCTACCCTCTGCCCATCCTTCACCTGGGGTACAGACTTCCCATGGCATTATTTTCAGTTTAGGATCAGGCAGGGACAGCTCCTGCAATGGAGACAGTGGATTTCAATCACAAAACGAAATTTAGAACTCTCTGATCCTTTCTGAGCCTTACATTGTTCCAGAAAGGAGGAAGGATGGTGCTCAGCAAGCTCAGCACCACCACACACCAGACAGAAAAGTAAACTGCTCCCTGCCATTAGCCTCTGGTGAGGTAAAAAGCAGTCCCACCACCACTGCAAGGTATTACCTGTTGGAATGAAAAAATAGCAACCGTTTATTTTAATTAGTATTAAAGATGTCACAAACCCTACGTCTATTTCTAGATGTGCCAGCCAGTTCAGTAAATATTGATATAAATCGGAACTGTGCATTTTAAGGTTTACTTGCAAAGATAAAACACCTATGGAGGGGGTAGAAATTAAAGAGAAATGGGAGCTATTAATCACAAATAGCCACTTAGGGAGTTATATTAATTCAGATAACATCTTTAATTTGCATTTGTAGGTTTTACAGCTTTTCCCAGCCTCCAAAAATTTAAGGGACCATTGATGTGATGTCATTTTAGACCTCTGTTGTCACATCTGGATTCCTGATGTCATGGATTGTGGATACCTCTTCAGAATTGCTTTCTTTGGATACACTTGTTTATTGCTAGTGTAGAAAAAGCTACCTCACCACAAGACAGACCCTGAGGGGCTGCAGTGAGTCCTTGGAAGAGAACAGAGCTGGGGAAGGGTTGGAGCACCAGGCTGATGAGGAGCAGCTGAGGGAGCTGGTGGGGCTCAGCCTGCAGAAATGGAGGCTCAGGATGGGCCTTTTCACTCTCTCCGGTTCCCTGAGAGGAGTCTGCAGCCAGCCGGGGTTGGTTTCTTCTCTCAAGTAACAACTGATAGGACAAGGGCAAACAGCCTTGAAGTGTGCTGAGGAGGTTTAAACTGAAGATTGGAGAAAATATCCTCATTGAAAGGATGGTCAGGTATTGGAAGAGGCAGTCCAAGGCAGGGCATATTCACCATCCCTGGGGGAATTCCAAGACATGTGAATCAGGAACCTGGAGACGTGTTAGGAGTGGGCTTGGAAGTGCTCAATGATCTTATATTTCTTTTGCAACCTGAATGGTTTTACAATTCTAAACACTTTTTTTCAGGGAGAAAAGGAGACAACTTTGGCTTTTGATTAAGAGCAAAAACCCCCCACATGTGTGTTGTTATATATATATATGTGGGTATATGTTCTGGTTGGTTTTTAAGCAAGTAGGTTATATAAAAAAAATAATTTCTGGAGGGGAGGCAATATTGTTAGAATTGTTTTAGAAAAATTGGTATTTCTGTGATTTTCTAGTAGTAGTTTTGCTCAGGAAACCACTGCTTTGAGTGCTATACAAATATTCCAGGGCCCATTTTGTGAAGAAGTACCTCATTCTCACTGCCATTCTGTGAAAAGAATGTTTCTATTTATTTGAATGAAAAATGCTGCATAATGCACTCCAATGAGTAATCTAAGTACAGTGATACATTTGAGTTTGCTGAGTATCTTACTGCAAACCAAGTTTTAGTGATAACACACATGCCTGTATGACTTTGCTTAGGTTTAAAAATGTAGGTTTATTTACAGTAGAGAAAATACTTTGTTTCCTTTTTGTGTAATGTTCGAGTAGAACCTGAAAAGATCTGCTTCCAGTAGCAAAATGATAAGTCTATTAGATGGAGAAACACACTGATGAATTCACAAACATATAAAAGAATTAAAGGCTGTCAATAAGGTTGTAAATTGCTGTTTTCAAGTTGCACTAATGTTTGCTATGATAACAACAACAACAACAACAACAATAATAATATTAATAATAATCAGGAATAAGAGAAACTTTAAAATACTTTAAGTCCAGTTTTAAATCTGAAATTGACTTTTAAATATCTACATTTAATTTTGAAATTTTTTTTCTGAGCAGTAAGATTTGCTGATATGTGCTGATAACAAGCATCATGAAGAGCCTGCTTCATGTCATTAAAAAAATTAAAACTGGGAAATTATCTAGGATACTAGGATGGTAGGATCTGATCTAACATAACATTTTGTTCAAGATAATCAGAAATATTAATATTAATTTTGTATTAAAAAGAAATTGTGTACATTTTTACAGTTGTTATTCCTGCAGATAAGATATACTTACGTTGCCTTGATTTTGCAAATATTCTTCTAATATGTGTGAGAGAATAAAGTGAAACAGGATTGATAACAAAAGAAAACTGCTGTACTGCCAGTCTTAACAACCATGTGACAACGCGATTGCTGGCACAACAAATAAACACATGAATATCTCTATTTTAAAAGTATTATAGATTTTTCTTTCATTTACTTTCTAGATATTCAACTAAAGGGCCTAGTTGCTGTCAGTATTTCCTTTTAGCTACCAAATGCAGAAACTGGAATTACAAGAACCCCCAAGCACCCTATCTATTCCCTATATCCCACGACATTCAGGAGCTGGTAATAACTCAGTATTGAGGGAGGTGGGTACCCTCAAGATTGCTCCAAGTACCCTTTGCAACATCAGCCACCAGGGTGCTCAGGAAGGTCCTGTTGTGGCAAGACTGGGAGAGTGGAAGCAGCTCATTTCAAACAGCAGCTTACAAAAGCAAAAATTGAAGATGAAATTGCAAAGAAAACAAAGTACTCAGGAAAATAACCCAGACAAGCCATTAAGCAGCATTCACTTCCATGCCATTTTGTTTCTGTGCATTGGAGCAGCTATCCCAGCAAGTGCTGCAGCATTTGGTAAGCAGAGCAGTTGAAAGGTACTTAAGGAAAAGGGGACCAAAAACACACCACACAGACTAATCAACACATTGTATATGTAGCTCTGCTTTTTCTTTTTCTTTTTTTTTTCTTTTTAAACTGTGTTTAAGAAAAATATGCTGTGTTACCATAACAAACTAAAATACTCTCTCAGCCTCTTAAGATTTTAGGGGTTTTTTTTCAACTATTTTGGTTCCAAGTAGGTTTTATTTTTCCTTGTCTACTTTATAAAACTTTCTCTCAACATTAATGGCTTCAGGCAGAAGAAATAAGAGAGAATTATGAGCACAGAAGAGGGCTCACAGTGTTTTTCCTTTCTCTTGTGCACTACAGGCAGTCAGGGGTACAGAAGAAATAGAGCATCATGTTTTTATAGAATAAGCAGCCAGGAATTCCGGCTGGCATTCACTCAGCATAAGGGAACGTTTTCCTCATCTAAAATAATTGTTTAAATCCCAGCTATACATAGCTATGGAATAATGTGGTCACTTATTTTCTACTAGTTCAGTAAGATGCTGCAGCAAGCTAATGGTTCCACGAGACAGTTTAAAGCATTGATTTGCTGCAAATTGCTCAATCCATAACTAATGAGCAGCTCTACAGATTTTCAGTGAATCAATCCCATTAGAATTTACAGTTTGCATGAAACCATATTACTCAATCTGTGGACAGAGACTGGGGTTTTTTTTTTGATAACCATCAGCAGCCCTTTCTTGTTGCTGTTTTTCTTAAACTCATTTTTAATTTCTATTGGTAGATTG
This sequence comes from Haemorhous mexicanus, assembly GCF_027477595.1. Taxonomy (NCBI): domain Eukaryota; kingdom Metazoa; phylum Chordata; class Aves; order Passeriformes; family Fringillidae; genus Haemorhous; species Haemorhous mexicanus. The sequence goes on from NC_082350.1 coordinate 1,298,272, forward strand.
GATAAAAATCTCTGTCTTGAGGATCTGACAGCATGCCTGAAAAAATACACCATCCACGTCTACATAAGCACACATGCATCCCCTGTCAAGTCCTGGATATTCCCTTGCAGAAGACAATTAACATCCAAAAGGCAGGACAAGATGACAGATGGAATTTAGCCCCTGTAGCACTAATTTAGCCCCTGTAGCCCCTGCCTCTATTTGAAGGTGGATTATGTTTTTTTACACCTGTAAAAATGTGAAGTTATATGGCAACTGGTATTTGGACCCACAGAAGTTATTCTACATAACAAGCTGAAATCTCTCCTGTGTGAAAAAAGTAGCAAAGGCAAAAACTTGTATGGATTGAGTGACAGGACTTTTGTCACACATCTGCAGGGTAGAAACAGGAAATTGAGAACTACACTCGCTAACGGATCAAGTTCTGGATTACTTTATTACTGCGTGTACCAGGAGGTTTGGACCACCTTTTCTCCAGGCTTTTTAAGAAAAGGGTCAGTTCTATTGTTATCAATTACTACAACAAGATCATTTTAGGCAAAACAGTTATAGGCAAGCAGAAGTTCAAATCCTGTCAATGAATTCATAGGCTCTGAAAAAACATTGTATTGGTTTTTACAAAAGAGCTGTGGCTGAAGGGCTGTTTGTTAGTAGGGGAGAGTTGAATCATCCCACTCCAACTGCTCTTGCCTAGTGGCATTCTGTTTGTCTTCCCTCTGGACAATCACTTCTTCCTCCTCTTCCTCCTCCTCACTATCATCTGATTCAGCACTGGTTGTGTCTTCCTCTTCATCGTCTATGTCTTCTTCCCCACTCTCCTCTTCTGTCGGGTGTGGCTTTTCATATTTCTACAATACATTTAAAGAAATGAGATAGTAGCAGAAAGGTGCCTTCTTGACAGCCAGAGCTGTCTCAAATGAGCATTTAGAAATGCTAACATGCTGGGCAAATCTGCTCTCCATCATTATGTGATTATTAAGCATCAAATTCATACAAGTTGGTAGCAAACATCCAAAAACTACTGCAAGAAGAATGGAATGTCAATAAGCAATCTCTTTGTTAGCCATGCTACCAAAAATTTAACCTTCGACATCATCTTCTTTAAACTGCTGATGATTTGCCCTCCTTTTAGCGTATAAATGCTTACATGAAAAAGTTAAAACCAAATCAAACTATATCATCTTAGGTACCTACAAACAGACATGGATGGAGTGGAAGTGATGCTGTACCTGAGAGTTCTTCACCATCTTCTTTAGTAATTATACATGACAACAAATCTGAAGTTCTCAATTATATCTGATCAAGGTGTGCAGAGCTGAGAACTGGACTGGGGTCTTGAGTGTACACACACACAGCTGAACAATTGCACCCTGAAAGATGCTCAAACCCACTGCCAGCTCAGACAGTGGCTCCTGACAGTGCCAGGGTTAAGTACCTCCATAGGGTTGACGGTGATGGTGAGGGCAGAGTCATCCCAGTCCATCTCGTTGTCCTTGGTGCCCTGGTGCCCTCCCAGGGAGCTGTGCTGACGGGCGGAGCGCAGCCGGAGCACACCCAGCATTACTACCAACACCAGGATGCTCACACAGATGATGATAACAATCGTGGCCACGCTGGGAACCACTGTGACAAAGGGTGGCAAAGGGAATGCAGTTACACTTGTGGAACAAGTCATCTAAACCTCACTAACCTTGTTCATGTTCAACCCACAGCAACCCCTCCTTTGGACTGAGAATCAGGACAAACACCTTCCATGTGCCATGTGCCTGGGATGACAGAAAGTGTTGACCAGTGCCCATCCACTAAGGTGGAGCACAAACAAATGGTGTTCACAGGTACCTTATCCCAAGTATGAGAAATCCTAACTAAAAAGCAAGCATGCTCATCTTTGTTTTTTGAGGCACTTAACTACAGAAAACAGGTAGTTAATAAGTGCAGAATCGAATAGTTTTTGCAGTAAAATTCTGTTAACTCACTTGCATGTTGACCCCTTCTGATCACAGCTGAGGCCTCAACCTTGCTTGAGACAAAATGTACATCTCAAAGCTTATATTTTCAAAGGTTTCAAATGCTTGTGATTTCAATCTCAAGCTCCCAGAAATAAATGCACTGCCACCCTATTTGTCTATGTTATAACCTTCCTGGGAGACTCTTGAGGACTCAAGACATTTTCTCCCACTGTTTAGTTGTACTCTGAGAGGCCCCTGTCTCCACCTAGTCACAGGAAGAAGTCTCTCTGAACTATTACATGTAATCAGCTCCATAATTAGGTTACTGGAGAAATGCTGCCACTTTCTATGTACCTTGAGGTCCTGCAGTTCCAGGACCATGGGATAACCCAGTCCATAACCCATTTTATTGTCTTACCCTGCCTATAAGAATGTAAGTCTGAAATCGAAACAGCATTTTGGAACAAAAAAACCTAGTTTGCAATAGTTTATCCATTAAACATTCAGTTTTATTTTAGTGAAGTGCCTCTATAATGTAAAGAAAAATACAGTAATTTTCTAAGCATCTCTGTATACAGCTACTCACAACTGCCTACACTTTACATCAGCTTTACTTCTTTACATATGTATCATTCAGCTAAAAGGATTTCAGAATCCAACTTTCAAACAGGTATCTTTGCCCTGCATTTAATTTCACTGAAAAGGTTTCAGATTTGGGTATATATTTTAACTCATATAGCCTAAAAATTAAATTAAATATATCCTATGTATTTTTTAACCATGGGGGTCAGAGCACAAAACCATTAATGAAGACTTTAAAAAAGGATACCAGGTTTTAATTTAAAAGTACATTCTTGGACAGAATAGAATTCAGTGTTACCTTCTTTCACACCTGTGATCTCTGAGAGGTCTTAGAAGCTGAAACAATGGACCTCAGATCTTTAGTCTGTCTTGCAGGCTGACCCACAAAGGAAACACTGACACATAGGAATCATTGTGAGCAGTCTCTGGGAAGGTGTCACATACCTGAGCTGTGAACTGCACTTACACTCCCCTCAGGGTGCTGAACAGATTGGAGAAATTTAGGCTGGAATATCATGTGATTTACATGGTCCATGAAGTTTGAGTTGGAGCTGTGTAGAATATTAACCTGGGAGAACAGAAAAATAAGAGACCAGATACTCAAAAGGGTTTTATACTCCAAGCCTGCTGGTTCCATATATTACATTGGACTAAGAAGTTTATCAGCAGATAGGGACATCACTTCACAGATGCTAAAGGACAAATTAACTCTTTTTTTTTAATGCCAGTGGAAAATACACAGCTTAATATATTTCTAATTTGTAGCATGAAAAATGCATTCTAGCCTTTCTGGCTGTTGACTCTGAAGTGGCACAGAACAGGACTCTTTTGATTTACCTGTTTGGATAAGTAGTGATTTTTTCTTCCCTCTATATTAATCAGCTTTTAGGTGTTACCTAAATATTATGAAATAACTTAATTTTATTAACAATTATTAAGCTGCTAATTGTCTTTGTAAACACTTCTTAATTTTGACCATATTGCTAAGTAGGTCCTGCAGTTTTCTGGAGTTGTTACCTGGGCTCTAGGCCTCGGTGCTAGGTTGGAAAACATGACTCAGTCATTGCTCATCTCCAAGCTGAACTCACTGCTCACCTACAGGCTGAACTCATTGCTCACCTCCAAGCTGAACTCCTTGCTCACCTCCAGGTTGAATTCATTGCTGGTGTAACGCCCATTGAGCTCGGAGCACTTGACCCTGAACTTCCTGTCCGAGGTGGACGAGGTGCCCCAGTTGCGGTAGCGGAGCTGCCGCAGCACCTGCTCGTAGCTGAACATGCTGTCCACACCTGTGGGGTGGGAGGGCAGGGACAGCTCTGGGACAGGCAAGGGAACACTGCTCTGGCAATACACAACAAATCAACTGCTCACAGAACACACGGAACGCAGGAGAAAGGTCTGGAAATGATGGGGCATCAAATGTTCCCTGACACTCAATTTTGTAAGGAAAGTTTTTGGAACTGAATATAGGTCCCTAATGGAGAGGGGAAAATATGACAATGGTACAGAATAAATTACTTAGTGATGAGAAAAAAATGGCCAATGTCCCAGCATTGTACAGGAACCCCCTCACTCCCACGTTTCACTGTGATGGTCCACAAGAACCCCACATTTAAAGAAAGCAGGGATGCTGTTTTCCTTAGTTGGGGAGTAGCAGGAGGGATGCTGAGAATCCAAAGGGCAAACACAGCACATCCAGAGATCAAGAAGCAGCTATGTTTTTTAAAATACAGTCACCCTTGGGATATTCTCATGGCTAGAAAATCACCAATTTCTGTCCAATTTCTTACATATTTGAGCTTTTGTTCCAATATATAATTGAGGTGACAAAATGAGGGAAAACAAATTTCCTGAACTTACCATAGATTGAATATCCTGCAGTGGAATTTGTGGCATCTAGATGTTTTCCTTGAAGCTCGCCATTATCTAGTTCTAAACACTCTTGTTCAGGGTCTAGTTCTGCACCAATGACCAGAACATCACAGAAATCCAAGTTGTGGAGCATTTCCTCTACTATCACTTGTTTATTGGCTGTGAACCCATGGCGTGAGGCATGAAAAGAAGGATGGAAATTAAGATAAATTATCACAGAACTGCTCAGTCATTTTATGTGCTTTGCATCAGGGCTTTCAATTTTTGCCAAGATGGCTGAACTGTATTTGCTGGTATTAAATCCAGCACACTTAAAGCAAATCAAGAGAAGTGTCCAGTCTGCACAGGTTCTGTGATGATGAAGGCCTTACAAACACCGAGTCAGATAAATAGAAAATATATTGCTCTGTAGTATAAGGCACCCAAGAACATTACTGGAAGTAGAAAACTGAAATTTGATGTAAATTTCATGTAAAAAATTCTGGGTTTCAGTGCTCAATTGATACCAGCTTTCTCAAGGAAAACCAAACTGGAAAAATACACATCCAACATATCTATGCTTGGATGACTCTCAGTTACTCTATGCCCCATAAACAATTTACATTACAAAGACCTGGCCATTTATCCCAGACCAAGGCATTATTATAAATAGCAAGATCCTGTGCTGTGTGACTTAATTAAGTTATAAACTAACTGTCCTTCAACATGTACAAGTTAAAAACCAATTCTGTTACTGGAAAAAGAGTAGCATATCAAATTATTATTTTAATTCTGTGATCAACTTAGCACAGTGTGTGGCAAAACTGCTTAAGCAGCTCCCTGAGGGCACAGACACTGCAAGTCTGGAACTTCCCGCCCATTTTGCAAACTTGATGTTGGATGGTGTATTGGGAAGGAAGGCATTGGGAAGGAGGGCACAGCCAGGAAAGCCTTACGCCCTAGATTGTCAACTCCTGGTGCAGTGAATCTGGGTACCTATGCTCTAAGTTACAGCTGTAACATGACCAAAAATGCAGCCCAAGTCAAATTTGTAGGCTTCAGGTAATCCATGCCTGTAAACTTGCATATCATTACCCATTTTCTCTTCTTCAGAGACATACATCTAGTTGCTGCATATTCTAGTCCAACAAACAGTGTTTAGAATGATTCCTCAAATAACTAGACATTTCATCTGCCTTGCACACAAACATTCAAAACATTCCTTTATAGACAATTATTTTATACTTGATTTATACTTTTGAACATTCACACAGTGTTGAATAATAATACACACATTGCTTAGCCTTAGAATAAACAGTCATCATTGAAAAAAAATATTTTAAAAGGATTGTATATACATTTTATAGGTGGGAAACTGAGTCATGAGATTACTTTATCAAGTATCACTCACAAGCTAGTATCAGGGCTAGAAACATATGAGCAGACTAAAACTTCAACTTTTGTTCAATTACTGCTTTTCACCTTATCAGCACAATTAACAAAATTCTGTTACAAGTAGAGGCATTCTAATGAAAATACCCTACATAAAAGAATACGAAAGGAAGAGTAGAAAGGAAATATTCTAAAGTATACTAAATGAATACTACATGGAAAATCTGCATTTTTTGAAGCACCTTCTGATCTGCCACCATTTAACACATTTTTCAATGTGTTGAATTGAATTTCTTCAGTGCAGCATTACTGTGGCCTAATTAATCTGGGTGAAGTGACTTCCTTTGCATTACTTGTTTGCACAATGCTATAAAAAATATGAGGAGATGTTACAAATGAGTAATAATATTTAAAAGAAAGACACAAACCTCTGTCATGTTCTCTTAAGTCCACTGAATGCTCCATTTTAGTGACTGTGCTGACAATCCTGATGTCAGGTAACAAAATAACACCTCTTTCACTTTCAAACTGTGCAGCTGGTCTAGCAAAGTGGTCCATCCCAGTTATGGTAATCTTGGGCTCATTGGCCTGAAATACCATTACATAGGCATCTATATCTGGGATACTAATGCAGACATCTTCACCAAAACATCTGAAAAGATACATCAGTCATTAACTGCATGCAACACATTGCACATCAGAGGAGTGTGGCATTGGCAATGCCCCAAGCCCAGCTCATGGCTCTCAGGTCAGTCCAATTAATCCTCAGGCACTACCACACATGAGGACGTACTCCTGTACCACTGTGAAAACAAGCCAGCTCTGGCCCTCCCCTCCCTTCCCACCTTCACAGATACTCATTCTGAAGGACAAACTCAGTCTTTCCTAAGGTGACTATCAGAATAATATTTTAATGTTTAACTGACATTTAACAGAGCAGTAAAGGGTTAAAAAAGTTAACTAGATAACAACTAACTTTAGCAAACCAAACATTAAATTCAGAAGGTAGTAGCTAATGAATACAACATGGTTATCCTGTCATGTGTGATGAAAAGGGCCTAATTTTCCATTTAAACTGGTCCCAATATGAACTCTTTTTGGGACCCTCCAATATTTGCAACAGACAAAAGGTGCCTGTACTTCCATTTTCACCTGAATCAGCAGTGTGCAGGAAGTGAATCTCCTGACAAGCTCTGCCTCATTTCCTGCTGGCACAGGAGCTGGGCCAGCCCTGGGATGTGCAAGCTGGGCTGGTTCCAATGGGGCTGCCTGCGGAGCTGCTCTTGCAGTCGGGAGCTCAGCCCCCAGCACAGCCCAGGCACCTGGGAACAGCTGTGCCCCCAGCAGCTGAGAGCTCTTAGAACTGGGCTTGTTTTCCCTCCAAAGCTCTGCTTTCCCTGCTCTGCACAGAGCAGAGCCCAGGGGAGCCCAGGAGAGGCTGTGGGCGGCTCTGAACACCACTGTGCAGCTGCTGTCACTGCGCTGCATAGAGAGGGACGGACACAGAGCCACAAGTGCTCCAGGGACAGCACAGACATCAGGGGACAGACACACACCTACAGATACTGCTCTTGCAGGTGTGTCCTCTGTTTGATGGAACAGGCCTGCATTAAAAAGTCATGGCTCTGGCTATCTCAGAAGGAATCATAAATTTTTAAAATTAAAAGTAAATAAGATTGCAGTATATGCACTGTTCAGTCCAGACTGCATGCCCCAAAACTACAAAGAGAATGCAAGTACATTACGCTAACAAGAAAGGCTTCTTAAGAAGGTAATATCAAGAGTAATCCACCATGTAAATTTGCATAAAAGTAAATTAAATTAATCCTTTAAAGTTCAATAACAAAGTAGTATGATTTATCAATTTAATTTAGCCAAAAATATTCTTTTTACATCGCCAAAGAGAAAAGTAATTAATTAAAAATCTGTTCAATTCAGCTGAAGTGTAACTTACTGGACTTCAGATGAAACTTTGAGACGTCGTACGCCTGCAGTAGGAAACTGTCTGGAGTTGATGTATGAGACCTTTTGTAGGGCTTGATTTATATTCTCAATGTCATCTCCTTCCATGACAAGGACTGACTGGGAAGGGTTGAAGTGATACTAGGAGAAATACAAATAATTAGTATTTAAGGGACCAGGTACAGAGTACAAAATAATATATATATATATTTTAAGGAATGTTGCACAGACGTAAGTAAAAATTTTAATGATTTAAGAAAAAGAAATCTCAGGAGCTATCATTGGCTGAATCCACATGTTATTCTCTATAACATGTACTTGTATCAGTCACCTAAATGACTATTGTTATAATTAATTTTGTAGTAAATTAATCCAGATTTGCTGTTCTTTTCCCAACCTTATCAACCTTGCTGATACAATTTCTTCAGCAATTTCCAATGCTATTTATTTTTGAACTCTGTAGAGGTTCAAACCTTAACTTACCACTATGAGTATTATTTCTGTGTAATCTTTTTAGGTTAAACACATTCCCCATATAAAAGCATTGCCTTTTGAACCAGCCCAGTGTGCAGAAGCATATTTTGGCTGCTTTCTGTTATGGTTTCATCCTGGGCTACCTTTCTGAGATATATTTCACCATGAATGAACAAAACAGTTACAACATTTGCCTCCTACATCTTCATTAATGTCAGACACACTAAAGGGGACTCTTCATCCTGTCTGATGATCAGTAAGGGTGTCATGATTTAATATGGAGCTGCTCACTTGGGCCAGTAAACCCTGGAAAATCACTGCCTGCTCTGGTAGCCCCAAGCCTTCTCTACTGCATTGCACTGAACACAGATCAGCCTTGACGACCAAAAAACTTTGTCACTGTTGTGACATAGCCAATGACTGATTTTTACCTTCATCATAATTAATCCTAATTACATGTTTTACCTGTTAATTGGTTCAGTAAACCATCTGCATTGCCGAGGAAACCAACGTCACCCACTTGACATTGTCCCTACTGTTGCCAGCACAGGACAGAAATGCGCTTTTCTCTCCTGCAAAGGCTTTCCCCAAAGCTGGGCACTGATAATGTGAAGATGTTCTATTAAAATACAGACAGTGCCTGCCTACACTTCTTTACAGCCAGAAAGGTTAAAAAGCAAAACACATCAAACAGACTGCGAAGAACAGGAGGAAGTGCAGGGTCCTTTGTCAAACAGTACATGGAGGACTGGGTTTAAAGCTTGTGTGGGAAGGTCACAACACACTAAAGGGTATTTTTTAACAAAGAGGAGGAATGACATGAATCCCAGCCTGTATATACTTCTTTTCCCTCTCTTTAAGCTAGCAAAAGTAGAGAATAAAATTAGCAAAGGAGACTCTAGCTAGCCAGTTAATAGCTCAGCTGCAAAACAGCTGGAATGCTGCCAAAGGAACCAGAGAAAGGCTCAGTCTGAGCCGTTTTTGTATTTCTCATTAAAAAAGCTAAAAATAGCAACAGTTTAGACAGTGTCTCAGAGAGCTGTTAGAGATACTGAAAATTAGGCTGCAGCCCAAAAACAGTCCAATGCTATTGTCTCAGAAACTGCTGCTACACTGCTCTTTCTTAGGTGGTTAAAGCGTGAATCTCCGTGGTCCAAAGTGCAGAAAACACACTCCAGTATCAGTCTGCCAATACTGAATCTGCAGAGCACCACATAAACAGCCCCACAGAACCCATTGTCTGTGCAGCTGTCACACATGCCTGTCTGGGATCAGGTGTGTTTGGTTTTGACACCACAACACCTTTTTCTCTCATTTTCTCTTCAAGGTCAGGCAACTGTTCTGCTTTCAGCTGAACTTCCTTTTGTCAGCCCCCCAAAGAAACCCTTCCACAATCTCTCTCTCATTGCTCCTTTCATTTTTGCCTCCTTCTGTTGCTCTCACTGTTGGCTTGCTGTGGCAGTAAAAGCAACATCACTAACTTAAAAAATACCACTATGCCTCATCTGTATTTCAGAAAATGAAGATGTTTTGAAGGATTGCAAAAGCATAAAAAGGCAGAGAAAACAATCCCTTGTCTTTCTTTTCCCCTCTGCACTGCCAGTACAGTGAAGAAGCCAGTCACAAATGCTGGAGCAGCAGTGGGTGGTAGAAGAGGGATTTTCCCAAGCCCATGAAACAGGGGTGACTCAAATATTTTCAGGTTTCAGAGGGCAACAACAGGGGAGGAATTACTATGCTTTTAAGCACCATGAACTAAGTGTACAGTACTTTAATTAGTGGAAAATCCCAGCAAAGAACTTACTATTAGGCATACACACATGGGTTCCAGAAATCCCTACCTGCTCCTTGTATGCACTACCTTTTAAAAACAGCTTTAAACGACTCCTGTGTCCTGCTGCTGTGAGAAGCAGCAATGTGAAATTCTTAATGATGTCCTTGGTAGGATGATAAAATAATTCTTTGGGGTCTTTCCTCATATGTAAAAATTAGAGCTAGCAAAATTCCTCCTTACCTTTGCACTTTCAATTTTTATTTTTATACTTGTTTTCACAAAATGTGTCAGTTATACTACACCATTGCAACCAGACAGGCATTTGGGTGCATTTCATGTCAGTCTGTACAACAGAAAGGTTTGGCTAATAAAATGCTGTTCATGGCACTCCCACTGCATGTTCCAGATGAAGTGTTACAGCAGCATCCTCCTCCCTTCTGAAAATCCCACAACAAAATACGCCTGTTCAGTTTCTCAGGATGCATTGTCTGCACCCAAAGGAACTTCCTGGGCTGGAACGGAAGCTCAGCTCCTTTGGAAGTGGTATTTGTGTGCTAGGAAACAGCTTCACAAATTCATCTACACTGAGCACAAGAACACTGCCACCAAATAATGGTGTCAGTAAAGAAAAACTGACAATGCAGCTTATGTGAGCATTGGAATAGCCAACATCCTACATATGTATCAAAAGAACAAAATTTCAGAATTATCTGAATGAATGCAAACCCATCTAGCCACTAGGTCAACTGAAACAGGATTTCTCTGTCTGTTGTTCTCCGTTCTTAGAAAAAGCTCTACATTACCAGTAGTCATATGCATAATGAAGATGGACAATGACTTATATTCAAATCTAAAAATTTAATTTCTTGGCTTTAGGGTTTTTTTGTGCTCAATTTTCATGTACCATAAAGTTTTCCTCTTTGAACACACTGACTTTTAGAATGCTATTGCATTAGGACTTATGTATTCGACTGCTTTAAAATTACTTGAGATCAAAATTCAATAAATCTTTGGAATCACGTCTGTTCCTGTAGAACAAAATAAGCATGAAAACACAACCTGGCAATTCATACAGGCTCTGAAGTATCAGAAGTGCTTTACTTTCTGATCATCTAGCTCTGCAATAATGGTAACATTTTTCTTTGCAGTGTCACAGCTCTTTTACTTCTCTGTTTTTTCTTTGCATGATTTTACAGGAAATTATATTGCTTCTGGGAGTACATTTGCACTGTGTACTCTACCTTGGGCTCTCCATTTCATAAATCAGATCTAAATTTTTATCAAAGATTATGTCAGTTCATCCCTCACCTTTATTCCTTGGCCAAGACTCTCAAGAGAATTAATATCGAGACCTTCCTTGCAGGCCTGCAAACAGGAAATCACTTTCTGACTCTCAATTTTCCCTGGCCGTATTGTCAGACTGGCCAGGCTGCCATGGAAATACTGAGCAAACCTGGGCTTGGTGACTTCACCTCCTGCAAAAAAGAGGATGCAAAATGGTTATTGGCACCAACACACAAACTGCATGTGTAATAAATCACTTTATGTTTTAACACGTTTAAAGAATCTCTATCCATCTCAGCCAAGTGTATTTGAGAACCCATTTAGTGTGGTACAGTGGAATGTCTTTGTGGGTTGCTGGGTGGTGTCTGGTAGCAGGCTGTCTTTAAGATTCTTGATTTTCCAGGATTGTATTCAGGTGTTTATAAAGCTGAGACAGCAAACCCAGAGATGAAACATGGCTTCCCAAATGTATACAAGGAAGCAGATGATTTTTAAAAATGATCTTATCCAAGTACTCAAACACTAACTTACTAAACACCAAATTCCAATATTTACTTATAAAAACCCAGTATTTTCAAGTGTTCTATGACAAGATCAGGTACCTCTGCCTTTGTCCTCCCAAGAACACAGTACCAGATGAGCTGAGAGTGGTGCCTCTCTGTATACAAACTGCCACATTCCCTGGGCTGTGTCTGAGGACACGCTGGCAATTCCTGCAGTGAGCAGGGACCTGTGCACAGCCCCTCTTTGAGAGGCTGGGAGTGCTGTCCCTGACCCAAGGTGCATCATTTGGTGCCAGGTAGACACGCTTGGTTTGGTTTCACTCCAGGCAGCTCCGAAGAAGACTGATGTTTAGGAGCTGTCAATAAAACGTGATTATAGACTGCCTGCTCCAGTGATCATGGCATCTCAATTACTCTTGGGACAGTTAGTGATTTCCTCATCCTCCTTTAGGAGAATTTTTAGAGCTTGTCTTTCCTGCAGTGTTATCTCTCTCAGCGCATGCGAATTACTGCCTGCCTGGAGCCTGGGAGGACCAAGGAAGCCACACAGCAGGGAGCCAGGCAGACTAAGTGGATCAGCAATTGATAAGCTGTTGATTAGGTGTTGTAATTGGTAGATAACTCATTTCTACAGTGTTTGTAGCTTTAGTATCAAACAAGGTTTTGGCAAGCAAGATAGCTCAAACTTGAACTTTAACTTGTGTGTGGATTGGAGTTGGATAGGAATGGAGTGGAAGATTTTCTTTAGGCTGCTGTTGTTACCTAAAAGACCCAAAACCCTCACTTTCAGTCTCTGCGGGATGAGCATTATGAAGAAGACTCGAGCTATTTTATATAGTGAAGAAAATACATCCTGGTGTACTGGCAGGAAAGGGGTGTCCAAGCAGGCTGTTTCTTCAGAGAAGTAGGAAGGGGGTTTTTGTTTGTTTCTTTGGTTTGGTTTTTTGTGGTTTTGTTTTTTGTTTTGTTGTCTGTTGTTTTTTGTAGTTTTTTTTTTTTAACATTACAGCATAAACTGTCTCTCTTTTTCTTACCCCAAAGAAAGGTTTCCCAGGGGAAATTATTCTTGTCCACTCTCATTCATTTGTCCATTACACAGGAAATTTCCTCTGGGCAGAATTTTGAGATTTTTTTTGAGATTTGAGATTTCCTAGAAACTTTCACATATACAACAGCTTAAGTTCAACCTTTCTGATACTTACCAAGACAATTATTTGGTAAATCAGTAGTGCATTATGGGGACATTGGCTTTTCAGCCAAAATGCTGTTATATTTATCTGCTTACATTGTCTTTAAGAGTACATATACAGCAGTAATGTAACTGGACAGAAAAAGATATGCTGAATTAAAAAAACCAAAAAAAGCAAGCATCTCCTTAAAAAGGAGACAAAATCATTTAAGAGCTTACAGAAGAAGAAGGAATCACATTTTGTTCGAAGCTTCACATTCTCATATCACTACAGAATTGTGAAGACAGCAAGTTCCAAGGCTAAAATACCAACACTAGTCCTGGAGCTTTGAAATTTAGAAACCTATAGTAAGTCTGCCAGTATGTCTTAATAATTCTGAGGAGATGCAAAATAAGAAGCAGGCTCAGATCAGTGAATATATTTAAATGTGAAATACACTCATTAAAATGTTTATAAAAGATCAGACAAGAAGCCAGAATAAAGAACTCAGTGCTGTGGCTTTGCCAGACAGAAACAAGCAGAATGAACCAAAGCATCCATGAACACATACTGGCTGTTCTTCCACTTTGGACTAGTTCTTCTCTGGTATTCTTGACAAAGCACTTACAATTACATTGCTAGCTCATTAGCAGTGATACAGTATTTGCCTATAAATCATTAAATATGCAGGGTATTCACTGTGCCCAAGACAAACTTTAAAGAAATGCTGGTGCACAAGGAGGTATTACCATCTTGGAGATTTATAATTCTTGTTTAAAGTCATCTGTGCAGCCACCAACATAAAAGCATGGAAGGGAATATGAATGTTTCCAGGAATAAGCTTTTAAAATACTCTGAAAATACAGGCACTACAAAAACATTGAGCATTTAAAGAACAAGGCTTACACACCCTCTTCACAGGAATAAGGAGGTGTTTGTGCAGGTGCAGAGATCGAGACTGGACTGTAAAGGAGGTGATGTAATATTTGCTTGGGAGAGGCTATCAGCTGTTATTTAAACAAAAGTCTCCAAGCATTTCAAGAAACTGTGAGTGAAAAATAGCTGGGAATAGCCAGTGTCGTACTTTGTGAGTAGAGAAAATCTGCAGAACCATGGCCATGGTGATGGCAGGGTGATCCAGGCTGAGACAAAGCATGTGAACAACTAAGAGCAAACTCTGCAGGGACATGGAGGGATGAGGCACTCTGTCCCCAGCCCCAAGATAAATACAGCTGTACCTATCTATTATTGAGAATATTGCCTTAGCTTTCTAAACTCTTCTGAAGATAGCGGCTCCCCAAGCAATCCCCTCCGTCGACCACTGACCCTTGAGAGGGATGTTTATTCCCAACTGGAAATGTGAGCAGTCAAAATACATCTGTATCATTTTCCTTTGCCAGGCTAAACAAGTTCTCTTTACATCTTCCACCTAACATTGTAGACTATGTTGACTAACACGGAGAACGAAGTGGAGCTCCAGTGACAATAGTCAAGTATATGAAAATTTGCAATAGCTCTGCAACACATCTCCTGTAGACTAGGAACATCCCTGTTGCTCTTCCGGGAACTTATCTTGCTGAAGTACTAACCCTACTGTAGTGTTCTTGTCGCTGTATGTGTAAAACAGGATGTGCCTGTTCATCCAGGGCACTGACAACACCAGCACCAACACTTTTAATCACATGAAAAAACAAGAACACTTAAAGAGAGAACACTGTCTTATACAAGATTGCTAAATAAGCCTTCCATAAGCAACTTTTACCACTGTTAATGACAAAATTATATACCTGCCAATTCTGAACTTGAAGGTGAACAGAAATCATTATATTTGACTCTTCTTACAGTTGCTTGTAATTGCAGCAGGCTGTCATTTTGATATTCTTCTGTCTCAGCATTTCAGAATCTTCTCAGCTCAGTGGGGTATGTTAGCTGCTGATATTCCCATCACCAGTAATTATTAAATTGCAAATGGACAAAATCAAATGCAATAAAACTGGGAAATAAAACCCAAAACTCTCACTAAAATTAAAGGAATGGCCTAAAGCCAGTTTCCTACAAATCCTGCTTTCTAGCTTTGATAAAATGTTTTATTCATATTTGGGTCAACTCTATTGGTGTGTTTGAAAGCTGTTTCCTTCTGCTTCTGCAATCTGATATTCTTTGAGTATTTCACTTCAGCTTCTCAGTGGGTGGAAATTTAGCCCAGGATGGCCAATCTCCAAATCCTAGTCACTCTGAAATTCTGAGCTCCCAAGACTAGATGAGTATAAATATATTTAATCCAGAATGAATGTGATAATTCCATTGCATGTTTAAGCACAATGGATAACTCTACCTAATGCTGATAGTAACATTTTACAGAATATTATCCAAATTCTTCTAAATACTGATTTTTCAAATAGAGATTCTTTGACCCTGAGCAGGATTCATTTCATGCTCCCCATGAGCAGCTGGCAGGCAGCTCAGAGTCAGTGGCTTCACTGGGCAGGAGGATGCTAAGTTGCCCTGCCTGGGCTTGACTCAGCACTGGTGTTACCACCTGCTAAGAAACAACTGAGAAAAGACATGAGATGCTCCTAACAGCCCTTACTGCTTTAAGGCATGTTGAGCTCTTGGTTCTGGCACTAAAGTGAGCCTAAGCAACAACCTTTTTGGGATAATGAAGAAGACATAAACAGAGAATGAAGCGGACCTCCAGTGACAGTAGTCAAGTATATGAAAATTTGTAATAGCTCTGTAACACAGCATCTCCAGCTTCTCTTCAGAGCTCAGGATAACTAGTTAACTTGGACTGCCTCAGCAAGGTTCATGGGACTTCTTTGCTGTCAGGGTCTTTTTGCCCTTTCCTACAAGTGAAACACTGCTCAGATACAGCTCATCTCCAAGACGTTGGTAAATTCTGAGAGAATGCAAAAACCTAGTCCTCAACTGTGTTGTATCTTGTGTTTCACTCAGCACTATGTTTATTGATTGCTATGGATTAATATGCTGTGAATGCTAATTCTTGGAGGATGGTTAAGTAGCTAAGGCTGATTAATGATAGGGCCAAGAGAGGAAAATAGAACCCTCCCTGCTGTCAGGGAATTAAGTTAATGTCTGTAACACAAAAAAGACTGAAACTACACTATAGTCATCAACTATTCTTACTACAAATCCTTCCATGAAAAATTTCTGAAGCTACTGATTTTTTTCTCTTCCTTAAATGCAAATGTTGTGGTTGCCATCACAGTTGTGAGGGAACACAGGCCACAGGCTTGTTCGGATCTTGCTGATAAAATTGTGCATTGCTTTTCACACCTGACCCAGCATGCATCAACACTCCCGAAGTCTGGCAGATACAGGAGGATGGATGCTGGCTTTTGGCATCAATTCAACCCTTGTAAAAGAAAGATGGTGTCAAGAGACTGTGGAGGCATCCAGAGGAACCATGACATCCATAATTATTCACAATAATACTGTTCACTCCTTAGTCATTGTCGAAGTAGCATGCATCATATCTTTCCCTTGCTAAAATAATAACTGTTTTCTGAACTGAGATTCTTCTGTGCTGGTTCTCATCTCTTTTGCTGCTGGAATTATACAAGAGCTATGAGGGTGTGCTGACAGGTAGTGTCCCATGCTATTAGGTGCAGCCTAGAGGCATCTCCTACACTCGGGCCAGGGTGTTCCCCTCCTACAAGATGACTTAAAGCCTCTGAGCCCTTGTGAGTGTTGGTTCACTCCTGTGGCATTCACAGATGGGGCTGAGCTCACAGCAAGCCCAGCAGGAGGCACAACCAGGGACAGAGTCACCCAGCAGGACATGCAGGAGACCCCACAGGCCCCTCAGTGGGGAGTGATCATGCTGCCAAATGAAAGCAAGACTTTACAATATCAGTTCTCGGCACAGACATAAATAGGCACAGGCACAGTTACAGCTGCTGCCTGAAATTTCAAACACACCAGATCAAATGGAGAAGACCGACCTACTTAATTTTAGCTGAGTATGTTGCAGATGACTGTCTGTCTTGGGGGCAGTTCAGTGGGGATGACTCTTTATATGCATGGAGGAAAACAAATGTTTTGTTATAAACAGTTGAAGACTGTCAGATGAACAACAATTTAGGGGGGTTAAGAACTGTTACCTGGCAATCACCTCTCGTTGCAGCCACAGAAAGGTTCTGCTAGATATAACATTATATCTGTTAGATATAGCACTGGGGAGTCCAGGGGGAACTGAAGAGTCCCAGGGTTTGAACTTCATGGGGTTAAAATGCATTCATTAAAGAAGCAGAGCCTGTTTCCATGAAACATTTGTTTTTCATTTTGCATTGAGTTGATATAAAGTGTGACAGAATTTGATTAGCATTGAATTTTGCAGTTGTAGGCTTGACTACACAGATGTAAAGCTCTGTTTGCCTTCCTTACCAATCTCCAAAGAACAATCAGGCACGTCAAAACAAGTGACTTTATTGAGCTCACAGATTTTGCAGGCTTTTTTGTCCTATCCTAATAATGAGCAAGTAATTATCAAGGCAGTCAAGTCACAATGAGGTTTTCATGGGAAATGGTGAAAACAAGAGAATTTCCAACTGAGATGCAATTTTTAAAAGACATTCTAGACTCTGGTTATACTGAGCCAGATAATTAAAGAACAATTGAGTATTTAGGGTTCCAACGTAAAGATTGAATGAATCTTGGCGCAAGAGCAGGCACAAGACATTCTGGCTCTGAAGTCCTAAGGTCCAAGCCTCCAAATTTATCCCATCTTTTTATTACAGCAGTTTAGGAGCTGGGTTTAATTATCTGACAAGTAGATTGGCTGTAAAACAGGATGAAACTTAACACAGATTTCAGGAGTAGCCCCAATAAGTGACATGACATTTCTCAGCACAGAAAAGTTTTAGTGGGGTTTTTTATATCACTCAGATAAAAATTAATCATAAATTGGTCATCAAACATGGCCCATGTTGTCTGCCTCTGCTCTGGGTAGATATCATAACCCAACAACCTTACTCAAACAGCTTTAGAGTTTAAAGCTTTATCTGAAGTAGTCCAAGTTCAGAGAACACTAAAGGCTCCCTTCTCTTACATGTCCAAATGCCAACTGATCTCTGTGCAATATATCCTTAAACCCAAAGTGGGTATAATTTACACTACTGATGAAGATTTTTCTTAGGATAATAAAAGCACTATACAATTTTTCACAATTCAGCCAATACATAAATATTGCTCAAAAAACTTATACCCTATTCTCAAAAAAATATTTTTGTGCTGGTTAGTAGTTCTCCCTGCAGAAATTCAGTTAAAAATGGGGCATATATCTAGGGTAACAGATCTGAATGCAAATTCAGCTCTCCAAGAAAACACCCTCCTAAACTAAACCTTCCACATGTGTTTGTATTTCTATTACATCTGAAACTCAGCAAAGGTCTCTGAAGTGCAGTGAAATCTGCCCCATCTTTCTCTGGATGAGAAGGACAATGCAGCAAGAGCACTGCTGTACCCATGGAGGCATTGGGACACAGATACTCAGCATCTCACTGGGCTGAGTACTGCCCTGGTGCTCTTGCTTTAAGGTGTGCTTGTAACACTCCTCTGAGGTGTCAGGTTTGTGTAAGCTATGGCAGCACCCTTGGCCTGCTTCAGCGGGGTTGGATCCAAAGTAGGGGGAATCTTTATCTGTTGAATACCTCAATTTCTGGAGGAAGTCCAAGGTTGAGTGATACAGGCTGCTGCTACACTGCCCACACTTACTCTCTTTTTTCTGACCCCTCTCCAACTTTTAACTCTTATGGTGCTTCTTGCCTTGAATCATTAGTCAGTTCTCTGACTGCCCTGGATGATTTCTGTGTCAGCCGAGGGCTGACATGTGAGGATAATAAGGTTATTCCACAGAAGGGCTTTATAGAAAACCTGATCTTTCCAGCATTGGTTAAGGAAAGAGGAAAATGTCAGGAGAATACAAAAGAAAAACATAATAGCAAGCAGCAATTTCTTAGAAAACAGGACCTACAATGGCCTTCTGCTGTATCTATCATAATAAAGTATCTGCTGACAGGCTTCTCCTAGATACCCTCTCTATGCAGTGTCCAGCAGTACTACACTGTGAAGCTCCAGCACTGCTGAAGGGGTGGCACTGATAGAAACAGTGAATTACAGCCAAGGTAAGCTACAGCATAACCTTGTGACAAGTAATTCACTTGTGTCCCTACTTTCCTGACAGAGCTTTAAGAGCTATACAAAAACTCCTTGCCTCTCAAAATGCCTTGTATGAACTCAGGACCTTATCTTTTCAGAGAAACCATGAGGAAGTCTGTCTTCTGCCCCTGGTACAAAAAATTATCGGACTACCAAGTCACATAACTTGCTTCCGTCCTCTGTCTGCTTTTGCCCCTGACTGTATAGCAAGCAATAAAGGGATCAGAGTGGGAACCTATAAATCTTGGTTTAATGGAAGAAGTTTCTCACTCTGTAAAAGGGTCCATTTGCTATGTCCTCAGATAAACTGAATCAGAAATAATGAACTCAGAGGAGAACTTCATGGGGTGAGCTCCTGTAAAGCGTGCTCCAGGACAAGCTAACAATTTGTTTGCATTGCTCAGGAGAACGAAACAGGATGTTACAACCTAAAAGGGAGATTAAGAACAGAAGATCATGAATTCTGATTCTATTCTTGCTGTGATGCAGATTTTTAAAGTGACCCATGGAAAAATCATCTACTGCACTTTTTGCACTTTATCCCCACAGAGTATGTGTGACTCTCCTGCCTTACTGCACCTTTTTATTATTTGAAAAGATCTTGAGACTCTTAAGGTAAATGGGCAAATCTTAAAGTATTTTCATGCTAAAGAAGAAAAAGAGTAGTAATGACAACCTTGGGGGGTTCCCAATGGACCATGTCTGCTTTAATACCCAGTCAGGGAGGAAGCAGTTCAGACACAGGGCCACTTGCCTGCTGTTCTCTTTGGTGTCTCTTTTGCTCTAGGAGGCAGATGTGCAAGCAAGTCAATTTTGTCCTTTAGATATGCTGAGAGAGTAATTATGTCTGAAAATTTCTTTCACCATTAGAGAAAGAGCAGCACTTTGGCCTTAAATAACCTGACCTACATCAAAATCACACCCTTGACAATCATCACCAGACCAGTGATGTGAACAAAATTTTAAAGATGTTAAGATTAAGTTATATAATTAACCATATGTACCTGCAGAGAAAGCTGTCAAACTTCATGAGGGTACAGAAAGGGCTAATTCCAGGAACAGCTGTACCAGGTGTTTGCTTCTGCCCTCACTATGAGCCCAGTTTGCTTAGCTTTGTGATCAGCCTTACCTTTTCCCGGGCCTCACAGCACTGAAATCCCAGCTAAGGAATAAGCTGGGATTTGCCATGCATGAAGGCTGGCACTTTACTGTGGTAAAGTGCTACCTGTCACTGCTCCTGAGTGACACGTAACCAAACCAACATCAACACTTTAGCCTAAAGATAATGCTTAAACTCCCACCCTCAAATAAACCACCCCCACTCAAGTATAGCAGTACTGAACATCAACTGCCCAAAAAAGAATTCACACACGGCTAACCATTGTGAAGGACCCTAAATCAATGAGGTAGCTCTGCTTAGATCTTCTGTTTAGTAAGATCCCTGAAGAAAGAACCAAGGGTTTTAGATTAAAAAAGGAAAATTATACCACAGTAACATAGAGTATACCTAATTTTTAGTAGATAAAGTTCATATTGACTATGCCAGACAAATCATGCAGCTCTCCTCATGTGCAGAGTGTTGTTAGAACTGGGAACCATTCCCAAGGCTTGATTCTAAGTAACTGGGCCATTTCCTGGACTGCAGTAAACTTGACCGAGTGCCTGACAGACTCTAGGAAGAGTCTTTTCCATCACTTTTAAAGGCTGGCTTTCTGCTCTTTCAACCATCTTCACTCCCTGATTGTCTTCAAGAATATCCCCTTCAGGAAAGGGCTTATTTTCCCTACTTTTTGGAGAGTCCTAGCATTCAACTCACATTATTTTAAAAAAAATTTGCATAAAATCAGGAACAAACAAATCAGGCAAGATTTTTACATTGCCAGGGAAAGGGTAAAGATGTAGGAGAGATTTGTTCATGCCACAGACAAACCAAGTGAGCACACCATAGGCTAAAGTTTGACTTTGTCACATAAGCATGAGGAATTGCACATTCAGTTTGTTTTCATGTTATGGTCAGGAGAACAGCACTGATCTTAAACTCTTCTTGTATTTCACTTGAGAAGCTGAAGGTAGAAATAAAAAACAACCTAACTTTTCATAATGGATGCTATAAACAAGGCTATGAAAGTCAGAAAACAGTTACTCAGGCATTGAAATATTAATAATAGGCAACAATAATCTTAAAGAAAAGAATTTTATATGTCCAAGATTCTTTCAGGCAATAACTCTGAGAAAGACGAGGAGGAAGTGCAGGCATGATGCTTGCTACAGAGCCCCACGATGAGGGCCAGTGTAAGTGATGGAAAGATCAGGGCTCAAAGAGTCACTCACATCCCAGAGGACACTCAGGCTCCTAAAGAAGCAGCAGAACAATTCCCAGTTTCCAGACCAGAACTGAACATTTTCATTTACAAGAGGGTAAATCCCTCATTGCAGTAGCAGATTTTCCTATTAGGGCTAACAGAACAAATTGCAATTTTTGTTCTTGATTTTTCACTGTCCTTTAAATACACTCCTCCTGCTTCCTGCCAGTCCTTCAGCTGCTCCACAGCCACAATGACTTTTGGCTGTCAGCAAATCAGAGTCAGTGTGGGAAGAAAAAAGGAGTGTTATTTCTTCTGATTCATTTACTTGTCTGAGTGGAGACTGTTTTTCAAATAATTTGACTTTTACAAATGAATGCTGTGTACTCAGAACTGTAAAGTGGTTTAGTAAAGACAGGAAAGAAGGTGTTGCCCTTTCTGAAGGAAGAGGTTAGACCAGTGTTCCTTTCTGCCAGTGCTTTAATGAAAAGAAAGGAAGTAGTCTTAGCAAACCAGAGCTGTAAATTCTTCATATTCTCTTAACAAGGAGACTCCTGAATGGCTTATGACACCAAAATCACCATATATTTTACTGAAATAAACCACAGAATGTTGTAAAGCAGCTTTATAATGTTGTGAAAATGTAGAGGTTTAGACTATTGTTACTGGCTAAAATGTATAAGCCTAAGTAGACTTAATAACAGTTTCACAGAAAGTATTTATAGTTAAAATATTTATTTGATAGAGCCCCTTTTTCTTGAAATATGCAAACTTTGAAAATTATTGTTTTGACTAGAATATATTGGTTTTCTATGTTAATTAATTACTATTGCACAGACTGAAATACAGTGCTGAATCTTATTAACAAAAAGTGACTTTCCACACCATTCATTTAAAATAGTTTGAGGTGATCAAAACAAATGTACCAAATGATAAGCTTTGTCAAAAGCAGTATCTTGAAGTCTTGTTTCACATAACCATTAGAAGTTTATCTTTTTGCCTCACACATGATAGTTTATCAGAATCTTCAGCACACTGTATTACTAAATCTTAGCATTTTCCTGAGGAGGAAAATTTTTTTCCAGCTATGAGGAGGTCAAATTCTCTCACTATGAAAAAAACATAATATTGCAGTAAATAATAACATAATATTGCAATAAATACTAATGGCAGCTATAGGCATGATTTCAGTAGTTTAAATCAGGTGTTTCACCAAAAAGGAAGAAGAATCTTTTCCTGAATGGTTATTAATTAAGCCATCAGATTATCCCAGTCAAAAAAAAAAAATTTGAAAACAATTGCCACTTTTAACAACTTAACTATGAAATACAGTCCCTGGCCTGAATGTATTGGGAGCCTATGTGAGCAGTTTTGCCTTAATTCCTTCTCTTCCCAATTTGAGACAAGAAGACAGAGGTACAAAGGGAACAAGATAAGTGTTTTTGTTCTCAGCTGCCTTGGGGGCAGATGAACCCCACGGATGCAGGGCTGTGGTAAAGCTGGCACAGCTTCTGCTTAGGCAGGGCTTGTTGCACAGACTGAACTGCTCCACAGGCCCCAGATGTAGCATCTGCAGCATGATTACCGTGAGATTCAGGTGAGTCTGGAGGGAGCGGATTCCCAGCAATACCAAGACTTCTAGGAAAAAAGACCCAAAACGCTAAAGATTGCTTTTAGAGAGTAACAAAAACACTGAGTGTGGATGAAAGAAGAAAAGGGGCAGAAGTAATACAAATAATGCACAAAAACATTTATGTTGACCCATGCAGAAGAACCTTGTATAAATATGAAGTAAGGGATTAAATGAAATTTTTTTTAGCACAGCTTCAGAGAAATGGTGATATTTGTGAAGGCAGTACTCCATGATTATTTACAGCTTCTATGGCATTTGCTTATGTCTGGAAAGAACTAAATGTTATTTACAAATGACATTTGCATTTTCTAACGCTGGAATTTGGCTCTAAAAGTACTGTACCAATATTGCATAACAAAAAAAATCAACAAATGCAAACACCAGCTAGACAAGAAACAGTCTATACTTTTCAAAGTATATGGGATTAGTGCAATGCCAACCAGCTTACCACACCTCCATAATATCAATATTGTCAACTTATGAAATTTTGTTTTTATGGTTAGTGCAGCTTCATTCTGCATGTTGTCATCAAAATAAAGATTGGATCTTTACCCCACTCATAATCTAACAGCTGAATTTGCTTTGAGTACTATTAACACTGAACAGCCCTGACACGCACAAGATGTCCAAATTTCACAAATAAGCAGAGATCAAATTGGTAAACAAGGTGATAATGGAGAAAACGAGACTATATGAAAGAGTGGGGGAAAGACACAATTTATGTTACAGCATTTTTTCCTAATTATAGTTTTCTTCAATTCATACTTTAAGTGGAAAAAAGACAGTGTAAATAGAAAATCAACATGGAAGGGTAATGGAGACAACTTTACAAAAACAGACAAGCAGAGAAAAAGGAGCGCTTCAGGTATAAGGCAGAGAACAAAGAAAGAAAGTGGTGTAAGGACCAGGTAAAAAGAATGACAAGAATTTGATTATAAAGGGTAGAAAACAGAGAAAGGTAATATTTAAGCAAATGCCCATATGGCTCAGGGGTTTGGACTTTTAGATTTATTTTACTCTCACTTTTACCTCTGGTGTACAATAGGGTGAATCAAGTAAATCACTGGAATTGCTGGTGAGATACATCTAATGTGAAGAGCCCGCGACTGGGCCATGAGTTGTAAAAGATATATGAGGTAGGGGCTGAAAAGAGATAACTGGAGTTCTTTAGTACTTATATAGTATGCTTAAGGCTGGAGAACAAGGGAGACAATTAAAAGAAGTGAAGACAAAAGATAAAGAAGACAATCTTTCACACTGAATAGACAAACTGTATCCAATATTTCTTCAGGGGATGAAAATGCAAAACGTGTTAATGTCCTGTCCATTTTATCCTTGGACTTGATTCATTAGCAACTCTGGATTTACACCTGATTTTATGCCATCAATCTTTTAGCAGTTTATTTCCTATACATCAGCAAGACAAGCAAGATTCTTTCTTGGCCTGAACTCCTGATAGTGTTGTCTGTTAGTTGGTGCGATTTTACCTTGCCAGCAAGCCCCCACTGTGAGCTGCATGGCGATGTGGGAGGGGTGGATGGGCCAGTCGTTGGTCACCAGGTACGGCTCGTACGTTGTCCCATCCATGTACAGCGTCACCACAGGGAACTCCACGTTGACCACATAGTAGTGCCACTCCTTGTCACAGATCTGGGAGACACAGCAAAGTATTACTTAGTTCTTACAGTGACTGATTTGTATATTCCATATGGTTTTTAAATTGTGTTTCCAAATTTCAGTTATGGGAAAGAATTCAACTGTAATTTCTATGTCTCTAACATTAATGAAAGCCAAAACAATGTTGATAAATACTCTTGGCAAAATATATATTTGCAAAATATATGTGATAAATAGAGGCTTCTTAAAACACACTCTGAAAACAAGACATGGATAGAAAAAAGAAAAAACAGGCAATTTGGTATTTCATCTGTATTTTCACATTTCCTAATACAATTGTCTTAGGTTACAAATGCAAGATGTGGCTGGGGGTGTGTATCCTATTGCCATCTGTCAGAAGTGGGGCAGTTCTCTGCTGTTCATTGGGCAGTTTTCTTTATCTCTTCCACAACCAATCCTACCTCCAGGAGATCTCTGCTGTCCACTGAATGTCCCTGCAGGGCTGATCAAATTCCATCATCCCATGGGGAGATGCTCCACCCAGGGGAGGAGCCAAGCATTCCTACCTGGATCCAATCTGACCTGGGAACAGCACAGCAGCCTTTGCCCATTGCATTCCCAGAGGAGCAGCTTTCTGCTGCCCTGCATTCCCAGAGGGAGAGCAGGCCCATCTCCAGCAGCCCTGGAGCTCCAGAGGAAAACTCCCGCCTTGTGCAGGATCCCTGCTCCAGCAGAACCACAGCTGGCACTGCAGGCAGGCTGAGCCAGCCTGGGATGGGACTGTGCCACCACCCTGACACACTGGGATGGGACTGTGCCACCACCCTGAGCCCCCCAGGGATGGGACTGTGCCACCACCCTGACACAGGGCATGGTCTGACTGTGGCAGTGTGGTTTTGTTACTACTGCTTCTTTTTTTTTTCTTTTTTTTTTTTTTTTCCCCTAATAGAGAACTGTTATTCTTCTCCCATATCTTTGCCTGAGAGCCCCTTAATTTCAAATTTATAATAATTCAGAGGCAGGGGGTTTCCATTTTCCATTTCAGGGGAGGCTCCTGCCTTCCTCAGCAGACATCTGTCTTTTCAAACCAAGACAATGATATTAGTTTCTTAATGCTTGCATCTAATCTGGAAAACAGAACACTTCATGCAAGATACACAGAGGACATAACTGGCATAGTTACTGATCATTCCTATTAGGTTCAGATTAAGAAAATTACAGCCCTTAGTCACTGGACTGATGATTGCCATTATCAACTTATTCCATCAGTACTTAGAAAGTCCTGTGCAACCTGCCAGGACCTTGACAGTGCTAAAAGGACCTGGGCCATGCCCTGTGCAACACAGAGGGACCAGCAATCTACAGGTTTGGGCAGGGAACTCACCTCTTCTCCATCCTTCATCTTTTGGCCTTGAGCTTTTTCCCAGATGGTGGGAAAATGAGGATCTTTATGATTTCCCTGACACCCACCAGCTTTGAGAAGCAACAGCCACAGTTACAATATACTTTCAGGATGACAACATTAGTGTCAAATCACATATGAATTTCTGAGCTGGACAACCAGGGATTACTGCAGGTTGGCCAAATTCAGCTATCGTTTACAAATGTACAGCTGGATGAACCCATACCTCTAGAGACAGAAGTCGAGTGTGCAAATATCAATGTCTGCCCAATTAGTTTTTTCTGTTATTGTATCTTTAAATTTAAAAGTTCAAAGCAATAAATCACAGAAAACTGGTAGAATGAGTGGGCTGTTTTAAAAACAAAAGAATAGTTACAACAATGGTATTTTCAGTTCTGCGGAGATCCTTGTTTTGGTGCATTAAGAAATGGAAGTGCTTGAATGCAGATATGCTTGCTTTTTCACAGAAGCAAGCAGAAAGTGATGTTTAACCATAACATTTTGTCCGTGGCCAGGTGAAGTGCTATCTGGGGCAATATCTCCCCTTTGAAAGCAAAAGCTAGTATTTTGCTCCAGGAGACATTTCAACAAGAACCTAATTACTTCTGTTTCAAACAGATACATTTATTACTGCAGATGTAGCTCCACAGCACGAGATAAATGCAGCAAGGTGCTGCTGGGGGGAGCCTTCCTTTTGTAAGCAGCAGAGAGCATAAATGTTTTCTGAAGGTTAAATGAACTGAAACCAAAATTGAAAGTAAATAAATTGGAAGACTGAAAACGTTATTGAACAAACACCAACCACCAACAGCATTATGCAGCCCTGCCTTCCAAGGAAAAACAGCTTGCCAAGCCCCTGACCTCATTAGCCTTTGATGCATCACAGCCACATGCAGCTGACATTTCATGAAAAACAAAACCTGGTTTTGAGAGACCTTGCATGGCCAAACCTACAGGATGAATACCTGGCACTTCGTGGAGAACTGTTCCACACTGTTCCTGTTTTCCAACCCTGAAAAGCATCACGTGGGATGCCCCACATGCACCCCAATGAGTGAGTAATCCTCATGCTTAACTAAAGCAAGGGCACTTTGACAGAGCAAACCAAAACATTCTGGGGCATTACACACACAAAGAGCACAACAATGTGTAGCCAGTGTAATTAATCCATTAATCCATTAGTTACATTTTTCAAAGAAAATGCTTCCTGAAAACACAACATTTCATAAATTCCACAATTCAAGGCTCCCGAAACTGGGCTTAAGTGCTTCTGAGAAAAACACAGAAAATACAGATGTCCAGCTGTAGACATCCACACAAAGTACTCAATAACTTTTTTCTTATACATTCTGGAACATAAGATAATGCAAGTGCAGACAGCTTGGTGATGTCCTCAAACTCTCATTTACCTGCATTTCCTTAAATTTTAACAATAAACACATCAAGCATTGTTTTGAAAGATGAGACTTACAGTCTCAGCTCGGTTATTCCTGAGATTTAAACACTTGTTGGTCATTGTAATTGTCACCCGATTTCAATTCAGCTTAGGGACACAGACACATGTCTATTCCTCTAACTATCTTTCAGTATCTGTACTGGGTCCCAGTGTAAAAAAAATATTCTACAAGGAAGCGAAAAATTACTTCCAAACTCTGGAATACATCCCTCAGTGCTTCAGCAGCAGGTAGTACTTCATGGCTGGCCATTTCACAAGCAACAAAATAATGAAATAAATAATTGTGGTGTGTAATTTGTTATGCTGTTACTTCAGGCACCTTCTTTGCCTTCTTAACACAGGAAACCAATTTTTTCCCTGCATGTATTCCACTGTGGCAATGGAATGCAATATGAAGCAGTGAAGCCAGAAAAAGAAAATTATAAAATATACTACACTGGCAAATAAAGAAATTTTAATACTGTCAAGTTGGAAATTTATTTAAAAAAACTAATTTATAAAGCTATTGTAATGAGAGAAAATCACAGATGAGTGAGTTGGGCTTTCCAAAACCGCTAGATGGTTTGGTCTAATCACTCTATCATGCCAGTCTGCCTCTAAAATGTATTAATCAAATCACAGTGGATGAAACAGCCTGAAGTCCTAGTGCTGATTACAAGCCATTGAATTGGAATATGCTTTTATGAAATAGCTGAAAACAGCCTCCATATAAATCTTATGGAGTATGTGACCTAGGCTCTTGGCATCTTCTAATGAAAAACGTCAGATTTTTGTGCTTTATATTGGAATGCTCAGGAAAAGACTGAAACCAAAGTTCTTGGTCTGAGAAGCATGTGGCGCTTAGAACCAGACTTTGGTGGCCTGCAAAATGCCCCATTTCTCAGTTTTGTTCAACAGGCCAGGCCTGGCACTTGGGAGAATCTGCAATTTCCAGCTCTTGGAGCCACCCTCAGGTCAGCTGGGGCCACTCCTGGAATGGGCGTCTTTCACCTGCTTGGCTGCAACACCAAGGCAGCCTGTGCTCCCCAAGTGCCCAGGGAAGAGCTGCTCATGCTCACCACCAGCCTCTGCTGAGCTCCCTGCACATCCCTCTGGTACTCCTCAGCAGCCTGGGGAGGCTGAGCAGGAAAACAGCTCTGCACAGCCCACTCTGTCCATCGCAGGGAGCCTGAGCAGGAAAACAGCTCCGCACATCCCCTTGGTGCTGCTCAGACCACACCTGAGAGTGTCCCCTCAGGGCTTGGAGAGCCAGTGTGGCTTCCATCTTCTGCTTCCTGGGACTTTGCTGAGGAATTGCTCTCAGAAGATACTCAAACATCCTCAACAAAAGCAGAAAGAAGGCACGGCAAGGCAAGGCAAGACAAGGCAAGGCAAGACAAGGCAAGGCAAGGCAGCGCTCTGCTCATTGCAAATAGCACCACTTACTGCAGCTATGAGACAAAAATCCTGCCTGAGTGGTCTGAACCACTCAATCAGTTGACAAAAGTGGTCTGACTGAACCACTTGTTTCAAGAAAGCATCTTAACCCCCATCCTTAGCCATCATATATTAGAACACACTTAAAACACTGAGCCTGCTTTGGGACCCTAAATACAAGGAGTATTTTGATAAACTGGAGTGAATTAAGTTGAGAACCAGAAGTGTCAGCTCTGGCCACATGAGGAGAAGCTGAGGGAACTGGGCTTGTTTAGAATGGGGGGAGGCAGCCTTAGGGAAAAACAGCAGCCCTGCAGTGCCAAGGGAGAAGAGACCATAGACAGGCTTTTCAAAGTAGACAACTCTGCATTTTTATATCCCCTCACTAAAGAAGGCAAAAAATGCAGGGAATCTTAATGGCAATAGCATTATTCCCTCAGCCACAGTCCCCTGGTCAACCCTCCTGCCTTATTCTGAAAGCAGACAAATGCTTTGTGGCTCTGCTTCAAAGCCTGGCCCCCACTACCCTTGTTCAGAGCACTGAAAATAGATGATAATTGGATGGGGGGAGGGGTACTGATTTGAGTTTGAAAAAACACCACATTTTTCTCTCCATCTCTAAAAAAAATCCTCCTGAAAGAGCTTTTTAAAATTTTACAAGGTTTGGAATTGCTCTTTTTCTGTTGATTCCAATAATTTGGATAGGTTTTTTATATCTTTTTAAATATTTATAAATATTTTTATTATGTATTTTGAACATATTTTTATAGTATTGAGAGAAAACACTGCACTGCTTACAAACAGGGAGCTAAAAGGAAGGTTCTGAAAGACTGTTTCATTATACTTTGAATCAGAAACTAAGCAGTTGTGCCTCTGCAACGAGGAAGCCTAAAAAAGATAATAATTTGGAATTGGTTGGCAGCAGATTTCATATAAATTGAAAAAGTTACATACATTTGCAATTATTCAGAGAAAGATGTGTATTTACATATGTAAATTTTAAAAAATTGAGTATTTTAGACAGTTGAGTCATTCTGCCCAAGACTGGTGAGTTTTGCATGAAGGCAATTCACAGGTAAGCACAGAGAGCCTTTCTCCTCTCCCACTCTGGGATAAACCATGGTTGTCCCTGAAATATCTTTAAAGATATTGAATGAGCTTTTATCTGTTACTTTAGAATCTCATTTATTATCCTAATTGTTTTCCTAATGTCAGTTCTCATCCAAAGACATCTGCAATTAAGGCATGTTAGTTTAAAAGAAGAAAAGGAGATACCTTGGGGCATTGCTGTTGCTATGAGTGCTGCTTCCTTTTGATTTCTTCTAATAAATCTTTGCCTCAAATTTCAGTAGCTGAGCTATCTGCAAAGCTGATTAAGTGGTATAGGAAAAAAAGTTACGCAGTTGACTTTTTGAGCTCTTTTTCTGATTGTCTATAAACACTTCTGATTTCTTTCTTTCCTTTATTTATTTATTTTTTTTAAATTATCCCGACACCACCAGCAAGAGAAGAAAACACTGCTAAAAATATCCTGGTGTAGATCTCAAGCGTGTAATTCAGTGTGCAGATATTCAGTGTGAAGGATGGCATTGCTTCACTGGGGGTACCTGGGTTACCCGGTGCCTTTCTGATTTCTAATACAATGAACAAAAATCTGTTTCCGCCATGAATATGAGGTTTTATGGTTAAAGTCTGCTTTTGTGGGAGTCAACAGATATGCACTTGAAAATGGCTTTGTACTACAGTACAGTCTGTCAGCATATTCATTGTAGGGAAGAGCTTTTGGAAATAAACAAAAGTGAAGCGCAAACACTGACTAATCAAATCCATTCAGTCACGTGAATTGCTGCATCTTGTAGCATTATTATTCTGCCTCAGTAACAGACTCTGCATTAGGACATGTTTACCACATGTGCTGGCTTTAATCAACCTCAGCATTGCTTTCCTGGAAATGATTAAAACATCTCTGGGAAAGGGTTTGAAGTGAAGGTGTGCAGATTGCAGATAGGTTTCCAATATCTCCACAACCTCTTCAGAAAGCTTTAAATCAAGCTCTAACATATTCATATTATGTACCAGAGCTTTTTTTAAAGATTCTGTCTTTGTGTTTTGTGTTCTACATTTATCCTTCAGCAGCTCCTTCACACGACATCTTTCCCCCCATCTGTAATATCAATACATCCTGTCTCTTCAGTGCCAATAGATACAGTATGGAAGTAGTAATTAAGGCAGGATGGAAAGAAAATACACTGCATATGGGAAAAGGAGGCATGGACACACACTCCTGCAGTTAAATTTACAGGTGATACACTGCAAAGTATCATCATCATCTACCAAAGCTGTCACAGCTGGTCTGTGGCTGAGCAATTATTTAGATTATAAATAAGAAACCCCCTTCCTGTTCCATAACCCAGCCCCTAGGTTGACACACAGGGACTTCACCTATCCGTTCCATCCTAAACTGCAGACATCTAGCTGCTCAGAGAAGTGGGAGGTGTTAAGATTAGACCAATGAGCATTTTAGACCGGGGCGTTTCAAACCCTCTATATAAAATGAGCTCAAACAATAAAGCATACTGTACTGCCACATGTAAATCTGAAGAGTGGGTTGTCTCTGTCTCTGACCACCAACTCCATATAACACGTGGTGACCTTGTATGAGGAACACACTCAGCCATTTTAAACAACAGTGGTATTGCAAGGAGATGGAAAAGCAGTGGAATAATTGCTGCAGACAGCTGGTGGGATGGCGGATAGCAGTGGAATATTGCCACAGGCAATGGAATAATTGCTGCAAAATCCCAGCGGTAGGTGGTGAAGTGTGCCATGTGATTCCAAACCCCCCTTTGTGGATTGGAATTGTCACCAGAATCATGGGAGTTTGGGCATCTACAGCAGAAGACCCTGTTTTGAAGGCACAGACTTTCTTTCTTAAAAAAAGAGGGATTAATTATAATAAGCGGGTTCTGCTAGCCCTGCTCACAATGGTGCAAAAGCCATGAACTGGATGTCCAAAGAGACCTCCTTAGACTTTAATAACTTGGGAGCAGGCTGGCCAAAATATACTTGCAGCAGCCTGCACTGGTGATGACACCACCATCAATGTTATACAGCCAAGGAAGATCATCCTGGACTTACTAAAACATTCAAGTAAGGAATGGGGGAGGAGAAAGGGCAAAGTGGACACAGACCACCACAAAACCACCACAGAGAGCCATAAAGCCACCATATGTGGGGGCGATATGCCGACTGGGCCGTTGTGTGGAGCTGTGGGACCAGCCCACACTGGGATGTGCTACCAGCAGAGCGTGCCCCACTGGGCAAAGTGGCAAGGAGACGCCGTGCTACAAAGCCATGCTGGGCAGCAACACAGCTGTTTGTGCCCTACCACACTGGCTATGGCCAGCCCCGTCCACTGCAGGAATGTACCCTCTTGCTGTGAGATAGATGGCACAACCCAGCCACAATACCCAAGGAGCGGCAGAGCAGGGGCCAGCAGAGCTGCAGTGCCCACTCCAGGCTGCTGTCCCGGGTTGAGCAGCCCCATCGTAACAGCTAAACACTGTGGGACCATCACACAGTATGATGTGGTCCCCAGAGCTGTCCCCCAACGCCTGCACCAAGCTGCTGTGTGGAGATGGACCACTCTGCTGTTTTGGGCGGACACACCATGCCAAGACACTCAGCAGGGACAGACCATGTGGTGGCTGTCTCAAATTGTGGCGCAATGCCTCCCAGCACCACCAAGTTGGGTGAGAATCCCACGTCCACGGTTCCATGCCATGCGGCTGCCAGGACCACCCCCCTACCACGCCCAACGGAGCAGCCCACACCTCTCCTATCACCATGGAAATGCCAAGACTGCCCCTCCTCAGACCGAGTGGGCTGGCTGCAAAGCTATACCTCTGTGGAGCATGGCTGCACCTCCCTTAGGGGAGCGTGGCCCCACCCCCAGTCCAACCTCTGTGGGGTGTGGCTCCGTCCCCGCCCCTGCCTTCATGGGCGGGTCTGGGAAATGCATCACCAGGAGCTCCTGTAGACATAAGTTCAAGAAGCAGAGCCCTTATCCTGAGTGCACTGCCCCTGCTGGAAGGAGAGTTTTCATGCCAGCAAGGAACACAAGGAATACCAGCAGAGAAAGCCAGAGCCATCGTCCCCCTGCGGAACACCGCGATAACACCACAGTCGCTTTGTTGCCGACAGCCCTGCCCAATCCTGTGAGCATCTGGCAAAAGATAAAGCTTGCTGCTATCACGAGTGGAGAGTGTGAGGGGGCAGAACTCATTGATGTACCCATGTTGGGGGGCTGGGAGCCTGAGGATGGGACACTGGGAGCTTATCCAGTAATAAGAGACACTGGAACTAACCCTGACAAGTATACTCCTTTTCAATGGCAAGTTCTATCCGAGCTGCACCAGCTTGTGGCCAAACATGGTTTCAGTTCTAGTGCCATTGCTAATATGCTACGGTTCTTAACCAGCAAGGAGGTAACTCCCTTTGATAGAAAGCAACTGACAAAACTAATGTTTACAACTGTCCAATATATGGTTTTTGAATCTGCGTGGAAAAGCAGCACTGAAAAACAGGAGTTAAAAAATTGGAAGGTTCCGTGAGAGAACCCACGTTATGGGGCAGGGGTCCCTCAACTTCTGGGTCTACCACCGGTGGGAGATACAAGACTCCAAGCCGGGCTGCATCCATTAATACTATCACAGGTGAAGGAATTGGGTCTGCAGGCACTGCATTTAAAGGAACTAACATGGCAAACCCCACCCAAACATATTCCAAAATCAGACAAGGAGTCAAAGAACCATATTTGCAGTTCATAAAGAGATTACAAGATGCTATGGAAAAAATTGTTAATATTGAAATCCGAAATAATTTATTTTACAACTGGCAAAGGATAATGCCCATGAGGACTGCCAAAGGGTCATAGAACTGCTACCTGATGAAAATCCATCACTAAATGACTTGATAAATGCTTGTGCTAAGGTTAGATCTAATTCTCATAATATGACTATGTTAGCAGATTCCCAACAGCTGCTGTGAGACTAACACCTCAATGCTACAGGTGTGGACAACAAGGCCACCTGAGAGCAAACTGTCCCCAAAAGTCCTTTCCACAGGAGATGTTTCAAAGATAGAAGGGAGCAAATGCAAGCTGCAGCCGATGTGAAAGGACCTCACATACGACCAAGGTATGCAGGCCCAAATCTCATGCTAATGGTCAATTTCTCCAGAACTAGGGAAACAGGAAACTGAGTGTGAAAGGGGAATGCGTGACGACACAAGTAATTTCCCACCCTCCAGTACAAGCTTGTTTGATCAGCTCACAGGAGAGACTTGAGGAGAGCTGGAATGGATGTGTCCTCCTCCATCGCAGTAACCATAAGCACCTCAAAGGTGCATAAGGCCCCTCTCAAGCCTTGGGGGCCTACTGGAAAAGGATTGAGTGCGCTGTTAATTGGAAGGGCCCGTGCCACAATGCAAGGTATCTTTGTGTACTGTCATGGTTTGAGTCTGGCGCAATGCCAGTGCTTCCATGAGAATACCTCTTTTCCTGGTATCTACTGTGAGATGTGATCAGAGACAGAGCAGAGCATGCTCCAACTTAAGATTGAAAGAAAAAAAACTTTATTAACCTAAAACTACAAGTTAAAACACACAGAACACAGGATGAAAACCTTCCAAATTTCCCCCTCCTCCCCCCACCAAATTTCCTAATTCCGTTACCACCCTTTAGATCACTCGCTCTCAGTCCATCACCACCCTTTAGATAATCAATTCTCAATTCCTCGAGAAGCGAGGAGTCCCTCTTGCACCACAGACTTCACCCAGGAAACAGTCGAAACTTCTTGTGTTTCCGTGTCACATGTGGCACCGCCTGGAGAACATTTTGCCATCGTGACCTCTTCCTTCCATGTCCAGTGCTCTCACCACTGCACATGGACCAGAGCTGCTTCTAGGGTTTTTCCCTTTAAGGATGCTTTGTCCAGTTCCAAAAAACAGCACAGTCCCTCTCCTTTTGGGACACCTGTCCCCCCCAGATTTCACCCCCTGGGGCTGAGGGGTCTCTTGAACAGAGATCATCTTCCTCTTCTTCTTCTTCGAAGACGGAGGGCACCACCACCACCCTCCTCACCCGTGGTCTCTGTTCACACACTTTCACATCACCGCACTCTCCTGGCTCTGAGCCCTTGCCTCCCCCTAGAATGCAGTCTCTGTGTCACAGGAACTCAAGGGTTCTGTCATGGCTATTCAAGAAAAAAGTCCAGCCAAAGGCCATTCCATCATCTCCTCCCACCTAGGATTCTTCTCAACTTCTCTCAATGTCTTTCACTTGCCCATTTTCTTGCTATCTCGCTCTATCTCCTCAACTTCAGGAAGAATCAGCATTTGCAAGGTTTCCATCATCCTAAGAAGGGTTAAAGTCCCAGGCTGTGCCAGTTTGGTTCATGAACTCCCACGGCTGGCTGCCCTGCTGGGCACCCCCCCCTCCACTTCTCCTTCACGCCCTCCGCGCTATCACAAGCACAGGCTGCTCTCCTCTCTCTCCCTCCGAGGGGGGGGGGGGGGGAATGGGGGATGGCTGCCCGAAGCCCTCTCAATGCTCTCCTCCACCCTTCGGCCCAGGCCTGGCCTACCTCCCTCTGGCTGCATGGCTCCCCTCCCCCGCCCAGTTTGGAGCCGGGCAGGGGAAGGTCTGCTCTCTTCCAAGACCAGAACCCAAAGAGAGTTTCCCCTGGGAGTTCACAGCTTTTAACCCCCTGTGTTCTCAGAGGCGTATCCATGCCCTCAGTGGACAAACCAGGTGCCAATACTAAAATCTGAACACCGATTGGCGTGACCACACCATCCCAAAAAAACTTCATTTCCTCTCAAACCACGACAACCTGGTGTTGTTGATGCAGATTTTACCAGACAAATACATGCATTGATTTTCAGCCCTACTCCACCCGTGACTATCCCTGAAAAAAACAGAATTGCTCAACCCATCCCTTTTAAGTCTTGTGTCCCCAAAGCAGATTCTAGGGAGCGAGGAGACCAAGGCTTTGAATCAACGGGACAGCCCCAGGTGAACTGGACTCAGGTCGCAGGAGATCGAATACCTAACATGGTTTGTACTGTTGCGGTGCCTAAGGCAAAGCCTTCACAGATAGAAGTCAGTGGGATGACAGACATAGGGGCAGACGTCACCATCATCTCTGCCAACACGTGGCCCCCATCGTGGCCTATTACACCTGCAGGATCTGCCATTGCTGGCCTCAGAGGGCCCACACAGAGCTGCCTGAGCACCAATCCTGTGTTGATCAAAAATCATGAGGGCCAAACAGCTACGATCTGGCCTTACATCACTGGTGCTCCTCTTACTTAACCTGTGGGGGAGGGATGTTTTGCCTGCATGGGGTGTCCGGGTGGGGATGGATTTTTAACAGGGGCCACTGTGTTGAAGGGTGTAAAGTGTCCCACACCAGCTCTGAAATGGCTTAGTACTCATCCTGTGTGGATACCATAGTAGCCCCTTTAAAGAGAGAAGCAAGCTGACCTAAAATCATTAATACAAGAACAGCTAGCTCAAGGACACACAGAGCCATCTATGAGCCCTTGGAACACCCCTGTATTTGGTGTAAAAAAGAAATCTGGTAAATGGAGGTGGCTCCATGACCTAAGAAAAATCAGTTCGGTGATGGAGGGCATGGGCGCTTGGCAAGCTGGTACGCCTTCTCCTACAATGAAACCTGCCTCCTGGGACATCCTAATTGTGGACCTGAAGGATTGTTTTTTCATCGTTCCACTGCACCCAGACAACACCTCAAAGTTTGCTTTTACAGTGCCTTCCATTAATAACGCTGCACCAGTGGAATATTATCAATGGCAAGTTCTTCCCCAAGGCATGAGAAACAGTCCCACAATCTGTCAGTGGTACATTCTACAAGCACTCTCATCAGTGAGAGAACAGTTTCCAGGGACATACTGTTATCATTACATGTATGACATTTTGATTGCAACCCAAACAAAAAAATCAACTTTCACAGATTCAGCCAAACCTGCTGCAAGTGTTAAAAACATTTGGGCTGTAGGCCCAAAGAGAAGGTACAGCAGCAAGCACCCTGGGAATATTTGGGACTCAAAATAATGAATCAAACTGTATAGCCACAAGCAATTCAATTTTCAGCCAAAACTCGAGTCTAAATGATGCAAAAAAGCTTTTGGGTACTATCAGCTGGGTCAGATCCTATCTAGAATTAACCAATTCACTATTAGCACCCTTATCAGACCTCCTAAAAGGCGATCCTGAATTCATTTCCCCCAGAAAATTAAACCCCAGAGGCAAAAGCTGCTCTCAAAACAGTAGAGGAAGCTATCACAAACAGACAGGTCCACCGGATATACCCAGACGTGTGTATCACTGTGTCCATTCTCATTGTTATTCTTTTTCTACTGGTATTATTGGGCAGTGGAACACACACTGGCCTGACCCTTTGCACATTCTAGAGTGGGTGTTTCTGGCTCACCAACCAAAAAAGATGGCACTCATTGTCTTTGAGCTAATTGCACAGTTTATGATCAAATGTCATTAGAGCTGTTTACAACTGAATGCTAGAGATCCTTCACAAGTTATTATTCCTGTGACACAAGAGCAGGTTGAATGGTGTTTTGCTAATTGTGCGGCCTTGCAAAGTGCTTTGCAATATTTTTCTGGACAAATCACTTACCACTTAGCAAGCCATAGATTGCTGCAGTGGGGAAACTGCACTAGCTCTGAAACCTCTAAATAGCCGAATACCCTTAAAAGGTGTTACAGTGTTTACTAATGGCTCTGGGAAAACAGGAAAGGCCACTATGACATGGCAAGAGGAAGATGAGTGGCAAATGTTGGAGTGATATGAGAGTGGATCACCTGAAATGGTAGAGCTACGGGCTGTAGCTATGGCTTTCCAACGTTTTCCCCACACTCCTCTAAATGCTGTAACTGATTCTGCATATGTAGCTGACATCACACAAAGATTAGACCGAGCACTACTAAAGGAAATTGATAATGCACAGCTATTTAATTTAGTAAAAAACCTATGCCTTACTATCCAAGCCAGAACTTGCCCTTATTATATCCTACACATCAGGAGTCACAAAAATCACACAGGGCAACATCAGAGCAGAGATGCTAGCTAGCCTTGCCTGGACAGCACCACAACCAGACATGCTTGCACAAGCAAAGGCATCACATGATTTTTTCCACCAAGGTGTTTGAGTCTTACAGTGGCAATTTCAGCTGTCAAACACAGAGGCTCATAATATTGTTAGCACCTGTGCTGACTGCCACGGCCACACTGCACCACTGCAGATGGGGGCAAACCCCCGTGGCCTGCGTGCTCTGCAAATCTGGCAAACTGATGTCACACACATCCCTGAATTTGGCCATTTTAAATATGCACATGTCTCAACT
Source organism: Haemorhous mexicanus (assembly GCF_027477595.1). Classification (NCBI taxonomy): domain Eukaryota; kingdom Metazoa; phylum Chordata; class Aves; order Passeriformes; family Fringillidae; genus Haemorhous; species Haemorhous mexicanus. The sequence continues at coordinate 1,336,664 of NC_082350.1, forward strand.
GATACTTTTCACCAGCAAAATGGGCTACAGTGCACACAGGAGGAAAAGGTCAGGATGCCATTGCACACTGGCAATCGGCTTTTGCAGCTTTGGGCATCCTTCACACCATCAAAACAGACAATGCATACATTTCACAGAAAACTAGACAATTTCTACAGCTCTGGGGTGTGTCACACCAAACTCATATCCCCCATTTAGCAACTGGACAGGCCATTGTGGAAAGAGCACTTGGCCCTTTAAAACATAAACTTGGAAAACAAAAGGGAAGAATGTGTGGCAAGACCCCACAGAGCAGGGTAGCTAAAGCTATATAGACATTTAGCAGTAAATCATTTAACAGTATTAGAGAAGTCCCAGAACCCATTTGTTTTAAATCACTTCTTATCACTACAATCATCCCAAGGTGTTCAGCTGCCCAAACCCAAGGTAATGGTGAGAGATCTCCTCACCAATACACAGAGGGGTCCTTGGAATTTTATTACCTGGGAATAGGGATATGCATGCATTTCAAGGGACATTGGAACAGCTGCCAGATGTGTCCGGGCTGCACTACGTCCTGCTCGGAACCACAGGCAGCATCCTCCTGATGATCCCTCAACAGCCATCACAGAGCCGTGTATGGAGCAGCAGCCAGAACAGTTGTTCACCTGCTTCATGGAAATCTGGGACTCTTTAAGTGACAGTTCATATAAGGACTTAATTTGTTTACAGTTTTTTTTCCTGTTTACAAACTTTTTTTTTCTGTTTACAGATTGTTTTTTCTAGTAGTTCAGTTTTTCTCTAACAGTTCTAAGGGTTGAATGGTTTAAGGGTTAAATGGTTTCTTGTTTTTAGAGTTAAGTTGTAACTTGTGACTAGAAGTAGGTAACCTGTGGCATGTTACCCTAGAGGATGGTGATCTCGCCTAACAGCTCCTAGACATGAGTGCTGCAGCTTCAGTGGTACATGGAATGCACTGGTAGCTGGGTAGGCTGGGTTTGTCAAATTAAGTAGAAGGCCACATTCAAATTAGACTTATGTTGTCTGTGTCATCCTGCCTGCAAAGGGCCCTTGCAAGTAAGATAACAGAGAACATCTTTTCATTTTTTAATAAAGGAGGGAAAAGGGGAGTTGTCACTTGTCTGTGGCTAAGCAATAAATTAGACTATAAATAAGAAACCCAGCCCAGTTCCATGACCCAGTCCCTGGGTTGACACACAGGGACTTCACCCTATCCCATTCCATCCTAAGCTGCAGACATCTCACTGCTCAGAGAGGTGGGAGCTGTTCAGACCAGACCAATGAGCGTTTTAGACTGGGGTGTTTCAAACCCCTGTATAAAGTGAAACAATAAAGCACGCTGTACTGCCCCATGTAAATCTGAAGAGTGGGTTGTCTCTGTCTCTGACCTCTGACTCCACGTAACACAAAGCAGTGTTTTGTCCATAATAATACAGCTGCACATGCCACCTCCACATAAATCTTGTACCTTGACTCTCAGTCTGCACAGCCCTGCTCAAAAGTGATCAGAGTCTACTTGATAAAGTTGCAAAATTCTGACAACTTGTGGCTGAAGGAAAAACCCAACCAGCCAGACTGCTCTCTGAACCAGCTTTCTGCTTTTGAGACTGGAGCATCACTACTCTTTCAAGTGTCATCAGGAGTGGCTGTAGGATGGAGTAATTTGTACTCCTTAGTGAGGAAGCTATTCCACAGCTGTCAGAGCTGTATCAGAACTTGGATGTCTCTGGTATAGATGCTGATGTGGTTTTACAGCTCTGTGTACAGGGAGTTAATTTGGAAAAAGAAATAACCATTGTTCTATAGCTGCATTTGTAAAGGACTGTGTGTGATCAGTCATAGAATAAAGGAGATGAACACTATGCAAATTAATCCCTTCTTTCTGGAACCTCAGCTCAATATCAGAAGAACATTACCCAGAGAGGGGAGCAGAAGAGATTTCCCTGCTCCTTATGGAAGTCTCAAACAAGGTATTGCTTCCTCTCAGGAGTTTTGGCAAGGGATCTGGAAACAGCTTGTATTTCCTACCCTGGCTGAATGGATAAAAGGAAGATAATCCTCTTGTAATGATACTGAGGTGGGCAGAGCCACAGGGATGTCATTCTCAGGGCTCTGCTGGCAGTGCTCATGCCTAAACTCCTGAAGGAGGCACTGGTGGCATTCCACAGACACTGTGAGACTCAGCACTGACACCTTCTTCAGAAAGCTGAGCAAAGCAGAAGGGATTTCCCACAGTTGTGTACTTTGAAACAAACTGGAGGTGAAGGACTGGGAAGCACTACCTTGCCCTTATAATCTCATTGACTGAAAGGATAATGCAGCCTCATGCTGATTGATGTAAAATGAGAATTTGTGTACCTTATAAAAAAACTGTTTCTTCAATATGAGCTATTCAGTTGTATAGTTTAGAAAACTGTCCATTAGAAAAACCTGCTGGAATCTCTTGTGTACTTGTGCTCAAGTAAACGCTTTATACAAATAAGCATGTATCTAATCACTATCTTTCTAAACTGATATTTTCAACTATTTACTCACTGTCTAGTACATATTTTTTTCTGGTTAATGTTTATATGACTTAGACATTTTCTTTCACTTAAAAAACAGATTTTCAAAGACTGTTTAGGAAGCACCACTAAGATCTGATATTTTGAAGAAAATACGGATAGAATATTTTGTTAGAATACCTTGAGCCTTGCCATTTATTACACAATATCTTTAATTTAACATGTCAAAGAGAAATGTGGATGTTCACTAAATCACTCAGAAAATTTGGTGATGAAAGTTTAATCTTTTAACCATTTTTTTCTCTTGAGAAGTACCCCAGCAATACCAATTCATCCAAACTAATTCCTGAAGTACATTTATATAGCAAGTTTGCCAAGTATCTATAGTTATGGATGTTCCCATAGGAAACGCCTTGTTGTATTTTATCAGAAATTCTTCTTTACTCTTTAGGGATAAATAAAAGTAATTATTTTTTTCCCTCCTCAGCCCATTTCCCTTCCATATCCACTCAAATCAATGCAGAAGGAACAGCAATCACCTAAAACAGATGAGTCTGTGTTTAGCACCAGACATGTTTGGGTCTTTGATTTTCCTGCAATTAAAAACCTGAATCTTGCAGAACTTTGCAGTGTGTTTTATTTGGTGGCTGACTGACACAGCCAACGTCTTTCATCTCAAGAAAGAAGGTGAACAAAGACACTGCAAGTCACCCTGTAGCAACTGAGACAAATTTCTCGTTACTGTGAGTTAGTTTTATTCTGCTTTGTGTGTCATTCTTGGTGTAAAAGAGCTAAGTATACAAATATGACTGTGAGTTTTCCAAGATTTATTATCTGGTTTGTCTGAGCTCCCTGCCCCATATGCTGGAGAGAGGATGTTAATTGTGGCACTGACCTCACTGATAGCCAGTGTCTTCCCTCCTGGTGCTGCTGACATTCTGCCAGGCAGAGCAGATCACTGCCTTGCACCTCAGCATCCCCTGCCCCTTCCGGAATCATAACAGCCACTTTAGTATTCCAGCACTTAATGAAGCCAGCTTCAATCCAACCACACATGACATTTGAGTCCTCTGCAAATGAACCTTCAGTGTGGAAAAACAGAAAGAATTTAAGAAAACTCAGTGTAAACCTCTGTTCACTAACGGTAGAAAAAGAAAGGACAGGGAACAAAATAATAACCAAAGACATGTCTTAGTTTCATATTCTGCGGTCCTCTGTGATTGCATGACCACAGCCCTGGCCCTTTTCCATCAGAAACAACCTTCATTTGAAATTTATCTGGCTGTTCACCTGCACAGATTTGTCTCTTGTCTTACTCTTAGAAGAGACTTGACAACTCTGTCCCATACCAGAAGACTTTCACATTACTCTAAGATGGAGAGATGATAAAAACAATTCACTGGTGCAGTCCTTTACAGCTTTTAGTGGTACCTATATACATATGAATGTATGAGATATATAAATGTGCATATACATACATACACACAAAACTTTGGCGTTTTAAATTACAAACTAGAGTAAAACATTTGAAAACAGCGTTGTAGAATAGTTATATATTTCTAAAGCTTTAAAGTAAAAAGGGAACACTGTTTTTTAGAAAGTCAAAATGGTACAATCACTGAAATAAATAAAATTCAAACAGCTCATAGCAATGTGAATATTTTCTTAGACCGATTTGTAGTATTCTAGCTGCAAATGTTCTAGTTGTAAAGATTTCAAGCAGGGTATTTTCAACAGCTCATATCAGAATAAATTGATTTAAAAACTATTAAAGAAAGGGAAATTATCAGAGCATACAAAGATGAAAAAACATTTTTAGAAACTAAGTATTTAATAACTGAGTTGGATTGAAATTGAAACTAACTATTGAAGTGATACACAGCTAATGAAAACTGATCCCTGTTAACTCTACTATTAAAGTTATTGTTGATATTCCTTAAGCTACCGAATAACTGTCTTGGTAGGTAAAAAAAGGGAAAATAATTTATATAAACTGTTATAATGGTCCCATAAAATAATTTTCATGGGATTAGGTTGAATGTTGGTTCTTCTTCACCAATACGGAAATTTTTCCTGGGCATTTATCTCTGTCTTGCTCTCACTGCCTCATGTAAATAAATTCAGTTAACATTATTTGACTGCTCTGAATTGGACCATCCCTCTTCCCAGGCTTTCTGGGTTAAGGGCTGGTCTCCAAAGAAGACTTAGAATGGGAGCAGGGCAGTGGCCTCCTGTTTCAGAAGCAATATTCCCTTCTGAAGCTGTCAGAAACTAGTACCCAATAAAGGGAGCAGCACTGCTGCCAGCAAAAGTGAGACATCCAGTATGGGAAGCAGACCACTTAAAGTGTTTTTCAGGTTCCTCTACTGTTGTTTAAAAAAGTAAATTAAAAAAATCACATTCTTTCTATTTTATCTGTTCTTTGTTCTTATAATATTTCATTACTTGTAACAGGAAGCTTTACTGAACAGTAACTCATTGTGGTGTATTATTTCCCTTTTTTTCCTTTTGTTCTAAAATCTCCTTTATTTTTCTATTAATTAATAACACTTGATCAGGAATTTAAAAAAGGCAGAAAGTCCCCTGATGTTAGGGTACAAAAAGAACAAGTAAACCATTAAGGATAATGCAAAGAACTTTGCTTCAGAGATGCAGCATGGCTATTGCCAGTTTGGATTTGCCCTTGGAAATTTACAGCTGAGGAGAGCAGGAAAAGCAAGGGAAGAGAGGCACTGTACCTCCCAGCAGGGATGTTGCAGCATGTCAGGTTCAATAAAATATTGCCTTGCTCCTATCAGGGTGGAAAACTGCTCCTATCTAAATGGAAAGAATGGTCAATATTCCAAGATGTATGTAATGAAACTAAGTAATGAAACATGGGGACATTTTTTAAGATCAACTTGAATCAACTGAATCTGAGGAATAAAAAGATCAACCAAAGTTTTAGAAGAATAAACACTACAAGTTTAATTTCCTGCCTCCCAATTGAAAGGGCTTCTATGATGGTTTCATTTATATGCCAGAAATTGATCTTCACTGTGATTTGTCTGTATAAATTTTCTGTTAACTATCTCTCTAAACTATAAATGTTATATACCCAAATGTGTATATATATGATCAGACATGTAAAAATGCAAAGACTTGGGGAGATCATGTCTTTGGGAATTATTCACAAACTGAAGACATTTACCACTTAACAAATAAGAATAATATTAAGGAGAACTATGAAACCCACCAGATCCTTTGAGCTCCTACCTAACTGAAATGGCCTAAATACCTCCTTGGTTTCCTAATGTCGCAGTGAGGGAGGCTTGGGACAGCTCAATATGAGAATCGGCAAGCTTCGTTTATTGATTAGAGCATCAGACATTTAAGCACAACACGTAATAAGTCCATGCATATTCTATAAGCTAAGCAGTCCATTGGTTATTCTTACTTCCACATTCTTTACAACTTACATCTCCCTTTTCTCATGCTCTGCTCTCGGCTACATCATCCTGCTATCAGACTACAGCTATACCCAAGGCCACTGCAGCCTTGCAGGTGCAGGGACTCAGATTAGCTGGGTCCGGTACTTTTCCAATTCTCAGCTATCCAGAGCATGTCTACGTGGCTTTTGTCATGTAACTATCATCCCTCCAAATCCTAATCTAAGACCTGATATTTGGTTGACATTATTTATTGAAGTGCTCAAATAATTTTTAAAATTTCACCTATTAATGCATTTATAAAGCATTTATAGCATTAAAGCATGTTTTATTTGTAAATAGTATCCATTATATTCCTGAGGGCATCACAGGGAAGGGAGTACAGAGATCAGGGATGTTTTAATATACATTGAGGCACAAATTGTGTCAGTGTTATTTTCCTGCATTATTAATGCCCTTTCCAAAACTGAAAGGGTATGGGCTTTTGAACAACCTGATTTCAAAGGGAGAAGAAATGAGCTTTTAGTCTGTGAGTTTGTTCCCTCCTCAAGACAGGACACATAGAATTCTACTTCATTTCACTCATGAGGCCTCATCTTTGAATCTTATCTGGAATCTAAGTCACTCTCTCTCATCTCCAAAATCTGCCTTCCTAGGTGACACATGCAGGAATTCTGTCAGATATTTCTATTAAGAGATTTGCAACAAACATATTTTTCACTCTTTGGAGGGCTGTCTGCAAATGGAATCATGGTCATAAACTAAATGAAATGCCCATTTAACACACCTCCTGAAAAAACATTATTTGCTAGAAAACCAAGCAAATAATTTACAGTTTATTAATAATACTTGATAAAAATATAGACTTAATTAAAAAAAACTAAAACCTATGAGTGTTAATACAAAACAAACCCTGCTATTCTTTGCCATTACCTCTCAAATATTAATACACACTTTTTTTATTCAGTTTGCTTTCTAGAACCTGGCTGAAATGCTAATACTCAAATGTTTAAAGGTTACATTTCAGTCAGGCCTCTTGACTGCCTGCTGCTTCAAGGACTGAGACAACTGAGAAGTGTGGCCACACTCCTGAAGGGTCTTTTTTGTCTCTCTGAGCATCAGGAGGTTGCATGAAGGAGGCTGTCCCTGTTCAAAGCAGGATGATACATCCTTCCCTTGCTGCTGAACAAATAAAAAAACACTTGGTCCAGGTAGCTTTTAAGATGTTATAAAGATAGAAAGAGTGGGATTAATGCTAACTAGACTCCATAGACAAAAAAAACAGGGTAGCTGGGGCTTGTTTGCTTTAGAGGACAAGCACTTGTGCTCAGCTCTAAAAACACCTCCTTAAGAGAGCTCCTGTCCATCACTCAATTTGCCAGACCAAAGGACTTTGTTCCCTTATTGATGCACATCACACAGGAAGTTATATGCTGGCATTAATTCATTAAATAAACATCCAGACATGATTCCTAAGCTCTCAGCTCCCATCTGGGAAACACTGGGGTTCCCAGGCATGATTGCACACCAAAGAAAGCCCACCTGGATCCTGCCTGGGGCTGCAGACCTGTCCTTTGCTGGCTCTTTGAAGGCCCCCATCACTTAGCAAATCCGTCTTCAAAAGCTCTGATCTCTGAAGGAAGTGCTGAGACTGCTTGCAAGGGTTGCTTTAAACATGCTCAAGGGCAAAGGCAGATGCAGCTGACACGGGTGTTAAACACCTCTTACAATTTCCACATTTTGGGAGAAGTGATTTACTTGAAAAATTATTTGCTCTGTCAAAAGTGGGGATGAAAGAATCCCTGCTTTCACACAAGTCTCACAGTGAATTGAGAGGATCTTTCCAGGGAACCATGGAGGGAATCTCGTGCAGCCTAGAGCCCACTACTCTGGCATGTGTAGATATTGCAGCAGTCTGAGCTGGGGGCAGCTTCAGCAGCACAAAGGCGCAGCAGAAATAGGTGCTCCTTCCCCATACAGATTGGTCTGGGATTTACTTCTGTTCCAGCAGACAATTAGGACGTTATGCAGGGAAAAGCAAATGCTATTTTGTTTTAATGCAGCTAAAAGGTGGCAATGAGTCATACTTGGCTCCCTTAGTAATTTCTGTTAAGTGAAGACTGGTTGTGTGTCCACGCTGCTGTATTTATACATAGATATAAGTCAGGAAATGATACAACCCAAATATTATGCATAGTCTCTTTAGTGAAATGGGGACTGCTGGGACTTTATTTACAGAGCTGGCATTTTGCAGACAGACTGATTATGTGTTATATACCATAGGAAGGTAATTAGTTATCAGCTCTATGTGTGATTTTACCAGAGAATGCTGTTATTTTGTTAATATGCAGCTTGCTTCTAGTATGAATCATGATCATGTTCTTAGTGCTTTTATGGGAGGAAACAAGTCAGCATTGAGGGTCTGTGTCCCAGAGTAGTTCTGGGTTGATGTTATTGAAACAAATAGACTGTGGCAAGACATTTTCAAGATCAGTGTTGCACAAGCCTTAAAGTTTCATGGATCTCATTAAAGTAATTGTTTAAAGGTTCAAACATTTATTCACAATTGAGCTGTCTGAAATTTTCCCAGTGAAACACTGTTTTGCTGATTGGTAAATGGGTGCTGAAATTACTATTGTTAGAAATGGGACAACAGGTTCTTCAGGTTAAAAAAAAAAAAAACAACTCTGAAAAAGATGCCTTTTTAGTTTTGCCAAATAGGCCAGGTCTTTGCTTTCAAAATTGTAAATAACTTTAAAAAAATCTGAATATTAAGGACAAAAATTCCAACATGCTCCCCTAAAGTATGTAATAACAGACCCATACCAAGACATATGGAAGACTTACATGACATAAAAGAACTGTAACTGCAGAAATAAAGACAATAGGTAGATTCTTTGCCAGCTGAGAGCTATGTATTTCTGAAATCCAAACAATTAGTCCATTTAGGCTAGAGAGTGACATTCAAGGAAAGCAACAGCAGCTCTGCCCTTGCAGGGAGGAATCCAAGTGTGACATTCAGCAATGTCTCTTATTACCTAAAAGCAACTGGACATTTCATGTCACCTCTGCACACAGAGGACTATCTATGGCCTCCTATTGCACACACTCTAGAGCCATATTAATACAATCATTTATGTTTGAATTGTAATCAATTTAACTGTTATCCCAGTTCTCCTTCTATTACTTTAGCTGAGCACTGGGTGATAAGTTACTGCAAGAGTTTTCATTAAATTAGCCACATTTGGTTAAATATTCATCCTATGGAAAATGAAGGCTGAATTTGAAATCAGGTCTCTGTGCTGGCCATGGAATTACAGCAAACCCTCATCTGGGAGAGCATCCAAATCCAGGGATGGTGGTAGAGGTGTCTCAGGGAGAGAGGGCATGAGGCCACTTAGGAAAAAATAAAAAATACCAAGCAGGCCATGCATGCAGTTTCAACAGTAAATTCCTCTGAACATGTTTGAGTCCACAGGTTAATTGGAGTGAACAAACTGGAAGGGAAAAGATTGAATCAGTAATGAAAGGAACACAGTAAGATGGGAAAAGAACTTAGTGAGATCCTGGACTGTGTAACTGTTTGAAGAAATGCAGTAAAATTCTGGAGTGTCTGGAATACCATTGTCAATTTGGAAGAACACTAAAACGGGTAGGAAGATCTGTGCAATATCAGTCTGCAGGTTTTTTGTCTGTTCTCAAGCAGTTGTGAGTAAATTCAAAATAGGAACTTCACTGGCTGCTGTGAGGATATTTTAAAATTGGAGGGTTTGTTATAATACTCTGCCAGAACTTTGTGCAACTTCTATGGCATAGTGATGCTTCTTTTTGGGAAATTTTCTTGCTGATGGAGGTTTGTTATGACTTTAATATGCAATTACTTTAAAAACCCTACAAAACATCACAGCTATCAATAATACCAAAGAATGCCAGGAACTTACCTGAAATTATGATTCAATAAACTTGCAATTTCTAACATTAAAGTTGCACTTAGAATTTCATTTCAAAACAACTTCTGCTAATGGAAGATTCAAGTAAGGATCCTGCTTTTGCCTGCCTGAGAAGTTTCTGTAGGGTTCATTGCCTGCTTATAAAGAATATGCAACTCTGAAGTAGAAAAAGCTTTCAAGACATGAAATTATTCAAAAGGATTTCCATTTCCTAGCCAACACTAGTACTGCTACTTTAAGGGGATCCACAATTATTTGTAACCTAGTCAGGTCATAATTGCTAATGAGAGAACGGTTAATACTAAATTTTGAAGTTAGCCTGGCTCTGCCATGCTCTGGCAAAGCTCACGGATCCAGGCACAGCTTGAAGAGTACATTTTTAATTGGTGGCGTTGAACTGAAAACCTGCACAGTTACCCTGACCTTATTTAACAGCTGCTGATTCTCCTTTATCCTTACACAGTGAATATCCATTGGTAAGGAAGCAGAGGTTTGGAATCTTGGCCAGTGCAGATTCACACCAGTGACTTCACACTGGCCCATCAGCTCTGCAGATGCCTAGTGCAACCCTTGGGGATTTTTTTTACTTTCTGCAGCACGTAAACACTGTAATAGCAGCAAAGTTCAATATGGCCAATAGATATAAATTCTTCTGAAATTCTGATGAATGCAAAAAAGTGTTTTTTAAATCTATGTCTTAAGACTGTCAATATCTTTAGAAAAGTAGAGCTCTTCATGAAAAGTGAAATTGATCTTTCTTCAAATCCATGTAAATCACGTGTTTGGTTTACCCACCACAGTCATTCCTAATACATCCCAGGAGCTCTGCAAATAAGAATACTGATTTTGATGACCTAGTGAGATGGTGCAGTGAGAACCGACAAATCCATAGTACAGCTAAATGACTCCTGCAGTCTTGAGTGAGGAGTTGTTTATATGGCTACTTTCATGTGACAAATGCCTGATATAAGTTTTATTAAACCACTAGCAACCATAATGATATATTTTTAGAGTATTAGACATTACTTAGAGCTGGGAGGAATTTTAAGGAGATATATAAAGTGCATCTTTCTCTGTGCCAAGGTTGCACAACGTACACATGCTACAATTTCAGTAATAGACGTAAGAAAATTAAAATTTACTGGGTAAAGTGTAGAAAGGGAGGATTAGGAGATCAAGTTCTTATTTGGTGCAAGTAAATAACTGCATTAGAAAATGCAGCTTTCAAATAAGAGCGTTTCTATTTAAGGTACATTCACCTGTGGCAGTTACACAGGACACTTCACTACAGGGACAGGAAGAGTTTGCAAACTGATTTGCATGCAAGCTATGAGCTGCTTTTGCAGCCTTGAAACTCATAATGTGTAATACTGATTTGCACAATGGGTTTCAAAAATACGAATGGCTTAATTACAACTTTAAATAATGAAATTGCCTAATCATGCTGAGAGATAAAGCACCTGAAAAGCCTGATTATGTACAGTAGCTGCAGCATGTCTTTGTGCTGTCATGCTGTAACTTCCAGGTGTCTTAGTAAATTAGATCAGTAGTTCATTCATGATGAAATAATCCTATTATAACCCACCTTTCTTGTTCCTAAATTGCATCAAGCAAATATGTCAGCTCAGTAACAGTTGCTGACTGCAGTTAGGCAGCACCCTGTGCTTCATTTTTAAATGTAGAACTAGAAAGCTGCTCAGTTTTGCGTTTTTACATAATTTTTCACCATGTGCTTGAAAATATGCTTTTCTAGGCTTTGACATTGTCAAGACTAGCCAGATGTTAAAGTAAATCCATGGAAAAGCACCACCATACTTTATTTCTGAACTGCAGACATCCAGAAACCCTGGCTCTAAGGTTGAAATAAACAGTTCATGAACATGGATAAATGAATTTATATTTATTAATAACACAACCTCTTTGTTTCCTAACCTGCCTTTGCAAGGATAAAGATATCAGTCCTATCTTTGTGAAATGCTTCAGACACCACCTGAAAGCCAACTTGCTTTTCCTTTAAGCTAAATTTCCTGAGGGGCCTCAGGAAATGGCCCAAGTAATGGATCTTGAACACTTCCAAACCATGTGCCATACAATGCATGCACATCTGCATGTGTCATACAAATCCTGGTGCACAAGCGATAAATCACATCGAGTGCAAAAGAGAAACATTAGAAATAGCTGACAAATAAGAGAATAAATGTGACTTTTCACCTTCAAATAATAGTTTGATAGGGAATTTCCATTCTAGGCTTCAAATTTCTCGAGTTCCCAGAGTAGTGTAAAACCAGGGCACTAACAGACACTTTAATCCAGCTTGTTTAGGTTTATTAATAACTCCATATCAAGATTTTCACTAAGAAATGAAATTAGTTGGAGGGTCTTCCCACAGGATGCTTTAACAATTTCATACTTTTTATTATTTCATGATGCTATAGACAATTTTAACTTCCTTTTTTTCTATGCAACAGTTCTAACTTCCTTTGGGAATGACCATAACTACATATGGGAAAAACAGTTGTCTATGTAAGACCCAAAGGACAGCACATAATAGGGATCATTTTCAGAAGGGTCAACCCAGCTCATTTAAAGTAGCTGAACATGAACAGACATGAAAGTCCCACACCAGTATAATAAAGCTGTAATAAAACAGATCAGAAAATTGCAAAACGTAGAACAGAAATATGCAGAAAAATGTCTAAATAACTTCAAGCAAAAGCAAGTAGAGAAATGATAAAATATTGAGCTTGGTTGTTCCTTAAGGTCATAGAAGTTTTACAGAAGCACAGAGCAGTCACTGCATTTCGCACCAGGCTGTACTGCAGAAATCAGAAATGCACAAAGGCCCACCAATGTGCAGGGAATACTTCAGAGTGGCTCAAGGGGACTCCTGTATGTCATAAAGCAAGTTCTGGACAGCCACTGTGAGTGGTTTGTCAAGATTTTGTTCTTATCAGTGATAGATCAGTTGCATTAAAAACTTATATTAAACAAGCTTTTTTCAGTTGGGATCTCAAAGACTATTTTCAGCATTTATCATCACTGGTGACTCATCCTTGTGCTACCAAAAACTGTTTTGAAGCAAGACACTGAATAAATATTTGTCAAAATAGCATTCAGAGATGGAAAGTAGCACTAAAGTGTGTCAGAATAGACAGGACTGTAATGGAAGGCACTTAAAGTGCCAGGAATGCCACAAAGACTTTTCAAGTCCTGGAATTATTTAATCTTTGGTGCAGAATTAATCATTCATTTATCATTTCTCTCTTACTGGCTCTGTAGACAAACACCTCACTGATTTGTTTCTGCAGTTTTATTAAAGCTGTATGCATAAAGCATTGCAGGCCTGCATACCAATTTCTAAAGTAAGCGTTTAAGAGCATAAGAAATTCTTCTGAGCTTCGAGTAATAAACAACTAAACTCTATCATAAAAAAAAAAAAAGGTGACTTCCAATAGAGCATCAAGTTGGAAAGGATGGGACTGCCAAGACTGATGGCTTTTACCTAGATGTTAGATTTCATGCACAGATATGATGGAAACTGGCAGCATCTCCTGTCTTTCTGTGTAGCCCTACCCCTCCTGGACTGAGATTATTGTGTACTTTCCATAAGTATTCACTTGTTTTCTCTCTCTCCAACCTCTCAAGAGGGAGGCCACACACAGCTTTCATTATATGAAGGGTGCTCTTAAAACTGAATGCACACAAAAACCAATTCTAAATAATGTTTAACTAACCAGCATAAAAGAACAACTTCCAGGCAAAAATCCTGTTTTTTGATGGAAATATCCAATTTAACTATATTAAAAAGAAAAAAAAAAAAAGAGTCCAAATACCAAATCAATTTTACTTTACCCTCTTATCATGTAACATAAATTCCTTTGAAAGTCAGTTCCTGCTTTACCATGTCCTTGAGCAGATGCTGATTTTAAAAAAGGAGCTGGGAGTGAAGCACTTGACTGCCATGGCTGCTTCCTCCAGGGGCAGCCCCTGGTGTGTGTGTGGCCTCAGAAGGGGTGAAGTGCAAACCAAGGCCTTGCCTTGATCCTTCAGTAGCTCCGTGCCCGCACTGACAAAATGCACCACACTCAGACTTATCCAAACGGTCTCCTGTAGTTCCTGTTAGAAAAGGAATCGTTTTGGGGGTTTTTCACAATGAAAAGCACTGCAGGTTAATGCTGGATTATTCAAACAATTTATCTCTTCATAAGGAAACAGTACCTTTCTGCATGTTTATATGTTTTTTTCTGACTTAGAATGACTCCACATCATGCACTAGATTCCCTGTTTTTAATGGGATCAACATAAATTTTGCCTGTAGGGTGAAGACTCTTTGCAGAATAATAACATCCTGAAAATAACGTTGTGCTGTGAATAAAGTATATGAAAAAATTGTTCATCTCTGGCTCAGATACCTTCTCCCACTAAAAAAAGTGTTGTTATCCTATTGATTTAGGAGAAGAAAAACTACCTTTTGGCTGTCCTCATATTTGTATTAAAAGTACAGGTGTATTTCACCTGTTCAGAACAGTGTGAAATATAACATTCTGTTTAGTGTTATGTATTCTACTGTCACCAAAGGCTTGAGTGACTTGGTTAATCATTCAAACTGCAATTCTGGTTTGGTTCACTGCTTTCTAGGAAAGTCAAAGAAACAGTTTTAATATTTTATATGTTATTCTTAGATGTCCCAAATGCGTATTTGGCTGCCAAAATAATTCACTTAAAATAACCCATATGTTCATTTGAGATAATTAGATAATAATTTAGATGCCTTTTACTGACTTTGGTAACAAAACTTTATGTTTTGTTAAGAGTCATTTCTGCCATTTTTGTAATAAGTTCTTGGGTTTAAAAAGTGTCCAATACTTAAAGTATGAGAAAAGAAATACATAAATGTTGACAAACACATCATGGTATTCAATTTAAACTCTTGAACGTGAAACTCAGAAAAAAAGTCATGATCCTGAAACAAAAGAAACACCCGGGCTTACAAGGAAATGGAAATAAAATTAAGGAACCTCCTCTACCTGGGCATCTATTGCTATTTTTATAACCAGTGTTACAGACCTGACACTGATTTTCTTTAACATTGCTCTTTCCATACGTTTACTTCCAGATTACTGCTAATGGATTCTCTCACAACTAAGACACTTAATTTGCAAAAGGATGGAAGTGGGGAAAATCCCAAACTATCCACACTTCTTTTTTCCCATGTTTCTTACAAAAAACAGGGACACCTTCAGTAAAAATTCTGATATCTCTGATTATCAGCACCTTTTGCAGAGGTCCTGTGTCAGCAGGTCACTGGTACAGGCATGTCTGCCCAGGGCTGTGGTACTCTCAGATCATGGATCACTGCAGTGAGTGAAAAATTCACCTAGCAAAGGTGAACAAATAGGGACAAATAAACTGATAGCCCTACTGGAAATAAATCCTTAGGTTTATGAACTGACTTAAAGACACCATCTTCCCAGAGCTAGGCTGGCAGACACTGTCATTTGGAGCTTCCAGACACTTCTTGTGCAAAGCTGTCATGGTGTCGAGGGACCCCAGATGCACTGCTCAGGTGCAGCTGTGTAAAATGTTCCATGGATCCCTGCATCCAGACAAGGACGGAGCCTGCAGCTAAGGTGTATGCCAAACTCACCTACTACAGAAATGAGATCTAGACAATTAAATTAAACCTAGTCAGTGCCCTGAAAGAATGAGGAGTCTCATGGAGTAGATAGAGCCCAGAGCAGCTGGTATCATAAATTTTACTGTTCTGCGGTGAGAGTGATAAATGATTTCACCAGTTCAAGCTTCACCCTCTTCCAAGGTCACTGGATACCTCTAAGCAAAAACAATCTCTGGATTGTTGCACTCATAAAGTGAGCAGAGCAATAAAGTGCTCTGCCACATTTTCCTCTGCTCTGGCTGTGGTTGGGGCCAAGCCCTGGAGGGTCTTGCGGAGTAATTTCTGCCCTGTCCTGTCTGCAGAGCCCTGTCCCACAGGGCAGGTGGGGGAACAGGGAGAGCAGCTGGGCACAGCTCCATTCCCAGGCTTTTCTTAACAGAACAATGATGACAGCAGGGAATCGGAGTGTTTGCCACTACAGAATGAACTGTTCTGAATGTGAGATTTTCAGAGGTATGTCCGTGTCTAAATACGCATATAATCAAATTACTCTACTTCTGGCAGTCTTATTTTCATATTGAGTAGGACCCTAGCAAACTTGTTTTATGATGTGGTTTTAAAATATCCTGTACTTTCAAAGATATACCACTCTGGGTATACAGGTAGAAGAAGGCATCATTTTACTACATTACAGTGACAATTTCTCACTGCCTTGTCTTCAAAACCATGCAAGTTCCTTCCTGGCCCATTATTCACATATGTTTTATTTTCAGTTTCTTTTAATTTACTTTACCATATAGGCCAGATGGAGCATGAAGAAGAGATAAAGCAGCAATTTTTATGAGGTCCCTTCATGACAAAACTTACAACAGTATCACCTTGATATAAATATAAATCTATCTTCATGGAAGTCTGGGCACACAACCCATAACAAACTTTATTTATACTTTATTCTTACTTTCTTTTTCATCTATAAACAACAGCTGAAAATATACTGTGGAAATCAACTGACAGCAGCTGAATGAAAAGAAATTAATCAAGTGACCTAAAAAATATTTTCTGTCTCTAGTTTACATAATGTAGGGGTTTTCAGTAGTAGTTAGGAAGGTTCATGGCCAAGTTACAAGAGTCACGCACAAATTTCATTTATTGAGAGGACACTGGTTTCTCTCATTTAAGGATATAGAAGTTGACTCCACTCAATTTTCAAAATCAAAATACTTCCCAAAACCTTTGCATTATCATTAATTAGATGCTTAGTACGGAGTTTAGAAATACAAGTCCATCTTCAGCACTCACAGCAGCCTTATCTGAGATGCTATCAGTTACTCCTGACTTGCAATCTTCAATATGATTTAATTTCAATTTATTTTGAGACACTAAGATTTCATATCGAGTAGAGCACCAACTGATTCCAGACTGGTTAGTGTAAATGCAAAGTGAGTGCCATGACCACCACAGGCCTTCTTACTACACTCACCTGATAAAAACAATGGAGATCTCATTTTTATATACATTTAGAAGGTGAATTAGAAAAGCAAACATTCCTATAGCTACATTTTCCATAGCATACTTTGGGCTCAAAGATAAGAAGAAACTTGCTTTGAAAAAAATAGTACTTTGCTGAAGTCTGTCTTCTTTCATCCAAATGATGCTTATCCTACCTAGAATGAACAAGTCTATGAAAGGCAACTCTTATCTCTTTAATAATAATTTTCTTGCAATATACGCCTAATAATAAGGCAAAATTACATACAGCACAGCAGATAAAAGAAAAGGTCTGCAGATTGGATTTTGGATTTACAATGCAACAGAAGTGCCTTTCTGTGTATCAGCATACTCTTTACCAAAAAGTTTTCCATCACTCCCATTGTGCTGATAAAGCAGATTTTTTTAAAATGATAAATGGAAAACAATTAGGGAACTATATGCAATGTCATGTCTCTCTCCATTGCCAAAGGATATAAACCTCTACTTACCATTTAAAGTGGCTCAATTAATATAAACCAAAAAAACCTAGTGCATAAAATGACTTGACAAAGTTAACTTATTTGTCTCTTTTTATGTGGATCCTAAATAGGGTTGCAACAGCTGCAAGTTGCAGTGTAATTGCAAGAGATTTCAGAGAGACTCCAGACAGACTCTGGACAGCTGCTCTGGTATCTGGGTAGTTCCCTGTGCTGTCTAAATGGCTGAGGAGAAGGTATCTGGGATCTGGGTGTTTCCCTGTGCTGCCTAAAGGCCTGAGGAGAAGGAAGGGATGGCCTTGGGAAGGACGAGAGGGGTACCTGGTCAAGCTTCCAGTGGAACTCGGCGGGGCGGAAGGTGTCGGCCTGGTCGAAGTCCTTGCGCAGCAGGAACACAAGGCGGCAGTTGTGCACGTAGAGCGCATAGTGGTGCCGGTTCATCTCTGCGGGGACACACCTGGCTCAGCCACGCACAGCCCTTGGTGTCTGGGAGCCTCACACACTGACAGCACCCAGCCACATCAGAGAAACCCCAAAGAACTGAGCTTTCTCATGGATTAGTATGACTCTTCTTGAATTATGCTGTATCAGCTTTGTTCATGGAATCATCCTGTCCTAGCTAATAAATGAAATCCAAATGCATATTTTATCTAAATTGTTTCAGTGAAGAATTAGAAATGTTTCAATCTAAATAATGAAAAAAAATTAAATATAATTTAGTTATGCTATCAGTCAATTCTGGTGAAATCTCTAGCTGTGTTATGCCAGCTGTGTTTAAAATTTAGGAAATCATCAGGCCCCTCATTAAGCTCTTAAGTCAGCAATGTTTGGAGTGGCACCATCTGAGGTAAGTTTTTTCTGAGACCAAATTAAATGAGGAGACATGGCAACACTCTGCTGCTGTTGATATCCCCTTTGGATAACATTTTTTCTATACACAGACTCACCTGTCTTGTCAGAGTTGCAGAGAATAGTCTCCTTCTCAGCTCTTAATCCAGGACTAGGTCCATGTTTCATCCACAGAGTGATGGTGAATTGATCAGTTAAATTTTTTGGGACTATTCCATCTGGGATTTTGGCTCCTTGCTTTCCATCAAATTTAAAAATCATGTCATTGCTATCCATGAGGAGCCCAGCTGTCCAGTTGGTTGTTGTACTGGGAGATGGTAACAGGTCAATGGCACCTGAGGAAGCTCCTGCAAATCACATAATGAATAACATAATGAGAGACCAGTGAAAAAGCTGTGAAGATTAATATAGGCTAGGGCTCTGATTCACACTCTACAGACTATTTTACTACCCAAATGGTTCTACCAGCCTCAATGCCAAATGACTGAAACTTTATAAAATACCCCCCATCATGAACCAGCCAGAGTTTTCTAGATTAAATGTACTGCAGAGAAAACTATAGAAAATAATGTAAAGTTCTCTTTCTCAGAAATGCTCATTATTTTCTGAAATTCATTAATTGCATTTCTTCAGCTATTTCAAGATCTGCTAAGTCAAAACAAATTTTCTGCATTTATCTTCCCTCTCTGACAGCATGAGGGTTTGTGGGAATGATGTGCTGTAACGTACAGCACAGTGGGGATGAATGCAGGGCAGGCCCCACAGTGTCTAGCAGCCAGCCATGGATATCCCCAATAATTCTGGGAGGAATGTCCATTCACAGGGGGAATTCATCCCCACCAAATAATATCACTCCAGTGCTGCTTTCTGCTACATATTTGATGGTTGGAGCTCTGTGTGTTCTTTAATGATAGACCCAGATGGAAAACACCATGGTACCAAGATCTGATAAAATAGCACAGTTCTTCACAGCTCTGTGTTTGCTTACAGCTTAACAACTGCCAGGCTATGAAAACCATGCAAGGAGCTACCCAGAGCATTTACCTACTGGTGAAAGACAGCCTGTAGCAGGAAATACGATTCCAACAGTAAAAAGCACAAACAATCTTTGTATTCCTGTTGCTGCTTTTTTACTGTCAAGTAACAATACGGCGAGCAAACTGTGATGGCACAAAAAAATCCCTTGCTAAGGTGTTCTGCCCTCCTTCACCATCCAAGAAGAGATAAAAGATCCCAAATCTCTGCAGGTGTGCAAAAAATTTTAAGCAAAAAGTGTGTAGAATTGTTTCATACAGGCTTTAAAAAAAATGTATTATAGCAATTTGGAAATATTTACCTTATTCTGTAACTGAATGTCTTGGGCTCTTCTCCAAAATTTACTACTGTAAAAAGAGGCTGTTTTGAAGTGATATTTTGAATACCAAACCTAACACCTACGTGTTCATAGTCTGAGCATGGAGACAAAGTGTATTTATTTTACAAACTGTAATTCTGGGTAATACGGGACACTGCATATGTGTAACCAGCACCAAGCTCAACTGGTTCTACTTTATTTGCCCATATTTGTATGGAGATTTATGGCTAAGTTTGGAATCTCATCCTGTTATGTGTTTTAATCCTGCTCTGAGAAAAATCATTGGATTATGTACTTGGGAGATTTGGCTGGAATAAATCCAGAGTCCCAGGCTGCTCAGCCATGCACATAGACAGGCCTGGAGCAATGCAAACAGGATCTCTTTGGAGGTGTTCCCAGAACAGCCTTATCATGGGATCAATGCTCTTCCAAAATTACTGCCTAATGCCCTTTTCTCCCAAAATGCTTCCAGAACAATGCAGGAACTGCTGCATGAAGCTCAGTTTTGGGTTAAGACCCCTAAGGCACCTCTTGCATATAAAAGTGCTTATTTTCACAAGTGATTTATGCAGTTGGCCCCACCTCCTCTCCCAGTCCTGCACATTTGGGCTCTAAACTTTGTGCCAGGATAAGCACACAATGATGCTGCTCACTGAGCTGGACCAGATTGCTGGCTTAGCTGGAAACAAATGATCCAAATAACACCCAGCTCAACTGTCCTTTATGATCAGAACAACTTTCTTTGGGCCTCTTGCAATGCTACAACACCCAGGATAATGGAGAGAGGGCAGGATCATGGCTGGAGCAGGGCCTTGAGGCTGACAGTGTTTCCCGGTCTCAGTTTCCCATCTGCCACATGTGAGAATTAGCAATCCCATTATTTTCTATTTTATCTAGATTTAGAGGGAAAGGATACAGCACCAGAGCAATCTTTACACTATATTTTAGGCTCCTTAACCTATGTTTATTTTAGTGTGATTTTTTCTGATATGTTTTTGCAGTCTAAATGGTGTCTTTTAGACAGTCTGTACTTTTTATTACTGTCAGGTAACAAGGTGAAAAAATGCTTCCTAAAATGCTTTGAGGCACAACACTAATAGTTCCTTGACTTTAAAATGACTCAAGTAAAATTTAATCATTTAAGCTGCCCACCTTGACCATCCAAGGGAAGCAAATCTCTTGGTTATTGAAAAACAGACTTGTACCTTCTGTCATATTAATAATGAATTTTAATTCACCCTCCTTAACATCTGCCTTCTCCAGATTTCCAACAGATAAATGAAAAAATAGGCACAGGATTTATAAACTGTATCTTTACTTTTACAGAGAGAGCCTTGCATTTTACATGGTGCAGAGCTGTCTGAGTGCTCAGTTCTGCACAGTCTGCAATCACATCATGCTTCACTGTATAAAAAAATTCAGGGTTTTCATCCTTTTAAAAGGATTTTATCATCCAACCATTAGTTACAATAAGGTAACTTCTGGGAGAAAACTGATTTCCAGAAATAATTTAAGCGGCCTTCATAAGACTTCTCTCTACATTAAGGATGGTAATAAATACTAAATAGCAAAGTGTAGGCCAAGCTAAATGCAATTCTCATGTAAAGCACATTGTCACTTACAGCCTTTTCATCAAAGTCCTGTTACAAGTTTCTGCCATGTCTCTATGAAGATATGGAAAGCCTGGACCAAAAGAAAATTCTTTCAGCGGTGAGAATTTTCCCCCTATTTACACACAGTCTTACACTCTTACTTGTTTTCTCAAGTGTTTTCCATTCTCTTCCTTCACAGATGTGCTGAGCCAGAGCTGAAGTTCAGCAGGGATGTCTGTCCACTGCTCAGAGCTGCCTGCAGCCACCACAATGGCCCTGGAGACCCGAGAGATGCCTGTAATTCTCTTTTCTATGCCAGTGACAGCAGGTGAGGCAGTCAAGCCACACTCTGCAAACTGAGCCCCTTAGAGTTTGTGCAACCTTCCTCAACTGAGGACTTTTACACCAGCTGAAGGTACCTCCTTTTAGCCTACATTTGAAATTATAATATTGTTAGATATAGCTGCTATCATTGTTTGATTTCAAGGTAAAAATTTCGTGGTTTAGGTCTTGTTCATAGTGGTCTGCACTGAGTGACTGTAACATTTTAAGTTCAGGTCTGTAACAGCACAAAGCAAAGTTTTGGCTGCCATACAGCTTCTTAGAGGAGGCAAAAGTATTTGACTTTAACTATTATATAAATACTATTTATAATTTAAATAATTTTACATAATAGTTATATATATATTTAGCTACTATATAAATATTTAGCATATTTATTTTTATAAAATTTTAGTATTTATGAAATCAAGCGTTGGTCCGCCTCTCAGATTTAATATCACTACCATGATTAAGATGCATATTGGGGCATATGGATTTTCATCTGCTCTTCTAGAGCCCAGGCAGTTGGATAAAGACATAGAATCAAAGTCATGATTGTTTCTGTGATCTTAACGAAGCAATTTTGAAGTTGAAAACATTCAGATTTTATGACAATGCTACTACTCCCACTCACCTTTACCTCCCTTTCTTCATCTCCACTGAAAACTGATAATTACAACTGCCAACCATTTTTCCCTGGAAATTGCTTCTCCATTTTTAATAATTTAGTAACACTGGCTGAAATTTTTCATTTACAAAAATCATTTCCTAAGGTTAGTGTATTGATCTTAACATATCTGCAGCACTGCTGGGTGGTTATAAGAGCAAAGACAAGCCCTACACCAGAGTGCCCGGAACCAAAATCCACACATTTAAATGGAAAAAATTGCACAAATAACTACTGTAGCTCAGACAGAAACCAGGCAAAGACACAGAGAAGATGAGAATTAATGTCTACACCATCAGGGCTTCAAAGGAGGACTCTAAAGACAGGATATCAGAGCAGGAGAGACACCTGATCTCAAAAGATTAAGGGATTACTGCATGGCCACTTCTTTGCCAGATACAGAATCTTAAAGTCTGAAAAAAATACAGCAGTATCTTCAAGTATTTAACTTGCCTTTCCAAACTTACTTCTGCATTTTACACAAAGTTATCAAAAAACACAAAATGGGAGGAAAAAATGAGGAAATGTTTCCCCACCAGGTCAGCTCTTATCTGCAGTTCATGTTTCTTAAATATTTTTGCCCAGAATATAATTTTACTTTTTGTTTGTTTGTCCTCTGGCACAGCACTGAACAGCACAACAGAAAGCTGAGTCAGGAGGACTGAAACACAACAGGGAGATTCAATTCCCTTCAAATCCTATGGTTTCCTGTGATGGCAAATCTACACTGGAAATCTTACTACAGTGTCACACCACTATTTGTAGCAGAGGGAAGAAAGAAGGGAAAAGAGATGGAATGAGGAAGAAGGAAAAATTGAGAGGGGAATTGGAGCAGGAAAGAAAAAAAATTAAAAGAAGGTAGGGAGAAAGTATGAAGTAGAGTGAAAACAAATGGAAAAGAAGGGTGGAGCAGCTGTCAAATATCATCACTCTTCATTTGCATTGCTACAATCCAAAGTGAGCCAGCTGAGCTAAATCCAAGTTCTGCATCCTTACAGGTCACAAGGAGCTGGTGCCTTGTTTGCAAAAACATTATTATGTCAACTGAAATCCATATTCATACCACATAATTTCTGCAGAGATTTTTCAGAGTAGGTTTCACGATCACAGCCCTTCCTGATGTAACTGGTCTGCAGTTCAATGGTGGTGTGGATTGAGGACACTGGTCCATCACATGTTTCCAGGTGGATGCTGGGAAACAAGGGAATGCTGCCAGAGCCAGGCCTGTATTCAATCCGTTTGTTCCAGTCTGGAAAAACAAACAAATCAAAACCAAGGTCCAGTGGTGAGTAAAAAAAAGTGAAGGGAGTTATATAATTTTAAATTACATATTGTTCTCAAAGAACACTGTCTAAGGCAAAAATAAGAGTCTGAAGTTGGCATCAATAAGCTACTGTCCTAAAAAAATTGGATTTTGGCCCTGTTTTTCTAAGAGTGTCAGGCTCACTTAAGTAACACTACTGCTGGTTGAGTCACACAAGCAGGGGCTACACACATCTCCTGACAGGAAGTGCTAATTGGTGTCAGTCTGGAGCTGCAGTGCCCAGGTTCTGTGACAGACTACAAGCTGACTCTGCAGGGAGAAGGTTGTCTGCTGCAGCCAATTTGGTCAGGCTGTGATAAGAACAAATACCTCCAAAGACCAGGCTACACACGTCAGTCTAATATAACACCTCTGTAGTGCCACTTCTTGTCTTTGAACATCTTCCTAATTTTGTGAAGCACCGATGACAGGAAGTTCCAGCTGAAAGGATGACTCCTGCTTCCAGACAGATCTGACTAATCTGTATTTATGCAGATGCCTCACAGCCCACAACATTTAAACAATCCCCTGCCTCAGGCAGCCACCTGTTTGTGCCACACATACTCCCCATGCTGCTCAACTGAAGCATTTTAATGTTTGAAATCCAATTAATTACGGTGTTTGCAACACGCTTCAGAGAAAACCCAAAAAAGCAGCAGTAATTACAAACATGTATTTTAGCTGTCTTTACAGTTTGTATTTTCATCAAGTCACAGAATGGCTGGAGTTGGAAGGGATCCTCAAAGCTCACTTACTCCATCCCACTGCTGTGGGTAGGAACATCTGCCACTAAACCAGGTTCCTCTAAGTCCCATCCAGCCTGATCTCAGGTTGAGGGATAGGGCATCCACAGCTTCTCTGGGCAACCTGTGCCATGCCTCAGCATCCTTACAGGAAAAAAAAAATCATATATCCAATCTAAATCCAACTTAAAGCTGTTGCCTCTTCTGTCACTAGAGGCCTCAGTAAAATCTTTCTATCCATCTTTCTACTAAGCCCCCTTCAAGCACTGAAAGGCCTCAGCAAGATCTCCATGGAGCCTTCTCCGCAATGAACAGCCCCAACTCTCAGTCCAGTCTTCTGGCCATGTTCATGGCCCTTCCACTCATTGCTTTAAAAAGTTCAAATCTTTCTAGGTAAAATAAGACTACAGAAATGGAAGAGTTCAAGGTCGTGACAGTCAACAAAATCCCTGAAAGCAAATGCACAGAGATTTGTTCTAGATATCAGTGGAAGGGAAAACTAATACTAAATACAAATATGAATGTATGCACTTAGTAGGTGAAGGAGTTTGTGTTTTTCAACAGATCTCATTTCAGAAACCTCAGGTCTTAAACTGCATTAAATTAAACATTTACAAGAAATTCTAAATATCCGTGCAAACACTTTGAAGTGTGAGGAAGTCCTTAGTCCAGAGTCCAGGCAACAATGCTACAACCACTGGTCTGCATTTCAGAATTCTCTGATCTTCTTTCTGACATAACCCAACTGGTTTTTACTAAAATCTTTAGGACTAGTACATCATGACTAAGACAACCATGACTGCCTGTGCACATATAACTGAGTTACAATTTCAGTTGTAATTTTCATGCAATTCACTCCATTTGTTCCACATTAAGTTAGACTTGATCTAGAGTATTGCATAATTTCTCAGCATTTGTCGGTTTAAACAGTACCATTAGAATTTCAAGTACCATATATGGGACATCATTACAATAATAGGTTTCTGTTTCCTCTCCATTGCAGAAATTTGAGGTTAACGCTTTGCCAATAGAACAAGAGCAGCAAATTCTTTGAGGTACTTCAGGTAAAAATAAAGTAATTTGCTGATTTTATGCAAACTAATAATATATTAATTTTTGATCTTTATAATCTCTTATTCAGCAGTTCAGGCATTGTATTCCTCTACCCCAAAAGGAAAATAAAGTATTACCTATGTCTGGAACCTTTCTGACTATTTCAGCAGCTTTCAGCCACATTTTCATTCCTCAGCTATAACAAATGGACCAGTACTCATGCAAAATATTCATTAGTGGACGTGAGATGTGACTGAATTATAAACTGCAAGGTGCCTGAAGCTGTGCCTCCAGCTATACAAGGAGTGTCCTATAAAACTCACATCATATAAAATGCCACTGCTTAAGAGGAAGAATGATGGGAGGCCTCTGTTTTAGCCAAAAGAACTGGAAGAGGTATTTTGTTTCATGCTTGTTTTCAGCTTGGCAGAAGTGGGAATTTGTACCCAGAGATCATAAACCCTGCACCTCCCTAAATCACTCACTTTTATCTCAGTTCTAAATTGTAAAGCATCAACTAGTCTTGAACCAGTGTCTTTGGACCTTGGTCTACTGCATCACCACGGACCAATCCTCATCCTAAACTGCACCAGCACTTCCTTCACTTAACTTAGTGCAGATTTAGGAATTCCACCAAGAAGTCCCTCTCCATGCCAAAGGCATTCCCAGGCAGGAGGCAATACTGGAGTAGGTTACAATCCTGTGATGGCAGAACCATCCCTAAAGGCAGCAACAGCTCTGATAAAAAACAACTGGCTTATTTTCACAGAATCTACCCCCAAGCACGTAGCTCCCAGAGCTGTGAAGCTGAGGCCAGCACCCTCTGCATCTCAGCACTAGTGCAGGCTGCAATGCTGGGAAGTGCACAGAGCTGAACAAGCAACAATAAGTGGTAGTAACAGTACAAAGAAATTATTGTGACAGTAACCCAGGTCCTTAATTTAACTTTGAATGGTGTGAATATCATTATTTTGCTTTATCTCAGAATAACATCCCACACTGGACTTATTCAAAAGATCAGCACCTTCCCTTTAGGAATGCGGTGGCACTTTTTCATTTCCTCTGGAGTGACTCTTAGGAAAAGTCTTACGTAACCTGAGTCCGCAAATATCTCTGAATTCAGGTATTTTCTAGACATGTTCAGATACATAACCCCACCTGAACTGGCAGGCTGCACTTAGATTAACTAAAGCCAACCAACACAATTCCTGCTTTGACACAAACCTGACCCAAGTCTTGCTAGAACACCACGTTACACAGCAAACTTAGGAAAGTAAATGCTCTCAGGGTAGAAGACTGATCCCGGGGGAAAGTCTGAATAAAACCCGCACTGTTTAGTCCTGCAGCCCCTGTTTTGATTTTACAATTCAGCAGGCTTTTGCTTGCTTGCCTCTTGTAGCATAAAGCTGCTCCAGACAATGCAAGACAGCCCCAGCAGGGTTATCCCTACAATTAGAGTGCAAATATCACACTGTCAAGCTTGTGGTTCAGATTTCATCAATTATAAAGCAACTATGAAAACATGCATCTTGATCGCTGAGAAACTCAAACGATCCCAAGATCAAAATGGATCAAACTTCAGTGACAGTTTGAGCCTTTAAAAGTAAATCCCAATACACTAAACAAGTTTTCCTTTTAACAACAGATTGATAATGTAAAGACATTCCTTGATCTCTAAACTTAAGGTTTTCTGTATTGTCTTTGTGATCCATGTTTTATATTTTAATTAATTTCTAATGCTAGATGACACTGAGGGATTTAATCTGATTTTTTTTCCTTGAAGGAGATCATGCAGAGGAGGTATGACATGGTTCATGTCTCCTACATGTGTGTGGCCATAAACTTTGATTCCATTTCACGGTGCTAAAAATGATAGCAATGTAATTAAAGATAATTGTAACACAATGAAATACGAAACTTCTCTCCTGGTGCACTGAAGATATGCATCTTGGCAGCTAAATGTAAGATAAAATTTATGTGGTGCCGTTAGTGAGTCTCTGCAGCATCCCTACAAAATTGCTGGAACAGAAGGTTCCCAGAGCAGTGTAATTGGTATCTCTTCTGTTTCCTCTGCAGCATTCTCACATCTGTGCTGTTTATGTAGGTTAGAGACTTGGCTAAAGGTTACTCTGGTGCCTTTTTTATGTGAAATAAGATGAGTGACTTGTTAAAGAAATGATAATCAGGTCTGACTCAGTTAAAGGGTTTTCACAGCAAAGAGAAAACTCAAACTGATGTCCAAAGCTCTGCTGGTTTGCTAAGAGATTTAAGTGCACATATCAAAACATAAACAAACATTCATATACAACTTTTCCTTGTGCAGCATGTTGATAGCTTTAAAAAGACAAACAAAAAAGACACAGAAATTCGTGCTTAATACAGGACAGTGGAAAGTCTGCTGCTGCAGGAGCTGGTGAACCCAATGGAGTAACTGTGGTGCCTGACCTACTGACACTGAATATTCCATCGAGTGATAAAGTTCACAGACCTAATGGTGCTTAATTATGTGAAATAAACATATAAGAATCTAAAATCATGAAACAGCATGGCTTAAGCTATTATTTTTCATGAGATTTCATTTGAATAAGGTATTTCTCACAGTGTCAGAGTCCCAAGAGCACTAATAAGCCCTAATGAACCTCCACAAGCTTCACCTGGGGCCTCCATTTGCCCTTCATGTGCCTGGAGCTCCATTTAAGCTCAGCCCCCATCTGACTGGGCTGTAGGTGCTGGTCTGTCCCAGCCACAGCATCTCAGGATCTAGGAGCCAGCCCAGGTCTTGCTGCACTGGCTTGACAGAGCCTCAGTACTGTGGACTGGTCCAGTGGCCTGATCCCAACCCTCATCCATGGATCCCAATCCTCAGCCATGGATCCCTGTCACAGTTTGCAATTAGCTTGTAGCTGCCAAATAAATATAGTCAAATCAGACCTTCAACCTTGGCCCGCCTAGAGGTAAAACAAGTACTCAGATGAGGCAGGGATAGGCTGGGTTCAAATCTACACAGAGGCTTCACCTATCACGTTCCATCCTAAGCTGCAGACATCTCCCTGGTCAGGAGCTGGGCTGTGAGGGGATCAGCCCATCCAGCAGCTGAGACCGGGGTGTTTTACCCCCAGTATGAATGAAGTGTGTACAATAAAGCTCGCGGCTGTCGCGTAAAGCTCTGAGGTGTGTGTGTCATCCCTGTCTCCGACTACGTGGCTCCTCACATGATAGATCTCCCCTCCTGGGACCTGCGTCCTCCCCAGGAGGGGGATCTGGCATCTTGGCTGAGCCAGCCCCCTTCTCTGGGTCTGTCCTGCTCCCCTCAGCAGGGTCAGGGCTTGGCCCTGGGTGACAAATACATCACCCCACCCTGCTGGCTCTATCATTACAATTGGCTCTCTGCTTGCTTTCCTTAGGGAAATAACCCTCTTCTTGCCAGGTTTGAGTTGGTCACAGGCTTCTAATGTCTCTGCTGGAGAGTCTACAAAGTGCTTCTCAGATTCTCAAAGACAGACTCTGAAACACTGAAACACTGCATGGAGTAGTTACCCAAATCAATGAATTGAGTATCATAACTCTTGTGGAAGAGAAAAAAAAAAAAAAAAAAAAAAAAAAAAAAAAAAAAAAAAGGGGAAAAGCTTCAAACCTAACTGGATACCCAGCAGTGGTTTAACTTTTGGGCAGAGGAAATGTTAATGGAACGATGCTGTCAGCTGCATCTCAGAGATAAGAAACTTCTCAAGGAAATGATAATTGCCCCAGTAAAGCACAGGAGGATCTTGCAGTGAAAATTCAAACAAGAAACTACTAGTTTTGTAGTTGCAAATACAGAAATGTGAACAAAGGAGTTATATGGAAATTAAAATCTAGTTAAATAGGTCTAAAATGAATGGGGGTTTTGTATTACTTAAGATGGAAAAGACTGGCTTCAGTATTTCAGTCCTCACAGATAAGCAGAACAGCCTGCATAGAGGCCAATAATGGGTTACTCTGCAAATGTGAAGCTCATGGTACCCAGGGAACTAACTAGTAATGATCTCTGTGAGTCTGCCTTGGGAGTGTTTTTTGATATTTCCATTTGCAGTCCTGGCACAAGACCAGGACCTTGTTAGTTACTGCTGCCAGTGAAGGGAAAGGAAGGCAGTGCCACACTAGAAGTCAGTCTAGAAAGAATGTATCTTAAACACAGAATAAGATGATCTTGAAAACTGGTGTTACAGAAATAGTGCTTAGTAAGTTCAGCATACAAAGTGCTCAGGAAGTTCAGCAAACTTCTGAGAAATCACTGAAAAACAACAAATGGAAAAAGAGCTGATTTCATTAAGACAAGAAAGCATTTCCACAGGCCACTGGTCTGATACGGCCAGGCAAAAGCAAGGCAGACCTGGAATATCTAAAGCACTGTTTTCAGTAAGAGGCCATGGTAAAAAGAAACATGGGAGGACCTGGAGTGCTCAGGGAAGATGTACTTAACTATAACGCAGACACAGAACTTACTAGAGAGAGCATATGTGAAAAATTAGATTGAACAGGTATGACTGCTTTCTCTGAGTATGTCTGGTAGTCAAAGCAAAGTAAAAACAACATAGACAAAAGTAAAAACACAAATATGAACTTATGTAAATTTCAAGCTCAAAACTTGGTAGTACTCAGGAGTTTAGTCAAATTTCAAATGTCTGGAGTGTTTTTTTAGAACGGGTATTTTACTAAAATGGTGCCATTCAAGTTAACAGCTGAATGTAACTATTTCATCCTGATTACCCTGGTAGAAGGATGTGTGGCTAATGCATGCACAGCAGTGCCAAGCCTAGACTGGCATAAAGACTCCCTGCTTCACAATAAATTTCATTTATAAAAATATGTGTGAATATCTCACAGCTAAGACAACAAAAGGATGTTTTGAGCTGCTAGGTGTGTGCACAAGAGTAATACAAATTGATTTATGTTTAGTGCAGAAATTACTTGGCCCTTTTAAATTGTTCTGGAAGACTAAGAATATTACCCTCATCAGCAAGGTTTCTGCACTTGACCAGCCTCCTCCAAATAATCAATTGCCTTAGTAATCATATTCCTCCTTGTTAAAAGCATTGGCAGAATGAAAGCCAATATGGTTTTGGTTTTCCTCAGTAACTGGATCTTACTAGAAAGCCCCCATGAACCATTCTGAAGTCACTCAGCAGCTACTGCAAACAACATCTCTGAGGAATGTTGACTCAGAAGTGATGTGAGATCACTCTGCTACTGAAATGGAAGGTCCTGCCTTTCTTTGTACAAAAGAAGGATTTTATTTCGGCAGGAAGAGCAAGCTGATCTGACTGCACATGGCCTCTGAATGCATATTCAGCCTTAAAGAGGTGCTAGGATTGTGCCTTTAAGAAGGGCCCAGGTTGCCTTAGTGGGCCCAACATGATTTAGGAAGGAAATGATATGCATTATATCTGATACACTAACAACCTTTTAAGAATATTTTTATAATCTACTGGGTGAATAAACAAAGAGAAGCTTTTATTTCAAAACTGTTTTTAAGCCAACACTATGTAAAAGTAATTGAATTTTCAGGACTATCTTTTAAGACGAATTTTTAAAGAACTTCAGCCTTATTTTCTTTCTTGGATAGTTGGGTGT
Source organism: Haemorhous mexicanus (assembly GCF_027477595.1). Taxonomy (NCBI): domain Eukaryota; kingdom Metazoa; phylum Chordata; class Aves; order Passeriformes; family Fringillidae; genus Haemorhous; species Haemorhous mexicanus. The sequence goes on from NC_082350.1 coordinate 1,367,625, forward strand.
GGAAGCATATGGGTTCACAGATCTTGGAAGATAAATGCAATAAATCTTTTCAGACTGGTAAAACACTTAAGGCTGGATGCTGTGAAATCCTGTTTTCTATTTGGAGTCCTAACTGTTCAACTGCAGGTTAGTCACCATTGCTTATGCAAGGCCATATGAAATTTGGGATGGAAAAAGTCTCCTTTTATGAGGGGAAACAAAGTGACTTTTGAGTTTTGGGCTGTTGTCTTTGCTCTACACTCATCTGCCCAGGAAGCACAGCCAGTCTTCCCTGTTGTGAGCTCTCTGATATATTCCCAGGGTATTCAGTTGGTTGCTTCAGAGAAGTTTTTTTCTTCTAATAACTATTTTCTGTCTGAAATCAATTGCATTTTAGGGAGCAACCTCACTTGAGGTTTAATTGTCAATAATTGAGCAGAACTCTGACAGTCTCAAAACATATTTTTCAAGTTTTCAGGTCCACGATTTGGCCGTTTTATTTTTTGAGGCTAGACTCTTTTTCTCCCCACACAGTACACTGGTCACCAGAGAACCTGGTACAGGAACAATTATTTTCAATATTTTTCTACTTTGCATCTTTCAGCACATTGGGTTATATTTAATTTCCATTTGTAATCCCACTATGGGACGACAGTAACAGTTTTGTGAAAACTGTTCCTGAAAGTAAAAGAAATGTGACAAAGTTTACAATACCATAAATGAGCTAAAGGAAACCTGGTCTACATTACAGGACTTTGTCTAACTTCACCTCATGCTATTTAATGAAAATACTTTATGGATATTTAGTACTGGGGTGCCACAAGTCTATCCACCCTGCTTTGAATAAGGAAGATGTAACTTTACAGAAATCAGTACTTGTGACATAAAAACAACTGCAGTGAAAGGAACCCCACTGAAAGTGAATGCCCGCGAAGAAGTGTAGTGTGAGCTTTGTGCCCACAGAACTGAGACCAGGCAGAGCCCTGGAGGGAGGGACAGAACCTGGGGAAGGTGTTGAAGATAATAGGTTTTTGCTTGGAATGGAAACCCCATAATTGTGTTTAAAAATGTTTTAAACCAAAAATCCAAGTATCTTTGACTGCAGATTGAGCCATTATGATGTCAGGAATACTGTCATCATCCACCTTTTCTTGGTAATGCAGTCCTTTACCTACCTGGCAGGATATGATCACTCCACTGTTTGGAAATCATGGACATGAAAACGCACCTGGCATGAAGAGATTTTGTAGCACAGCTCTAGAAGTCACTTGACAAAACTCACTAATGAGAATTTCCAATTAAAATAACTGATTAGGAAGCAATTAAGCCCATTGATTTACATTTTTAGCTTCCTCAGTATATGAATAACACTCCAGAGTAGTCTGCTCAGAAAGCAGATGCCAGCTAGGGTCAAGTTTAGAGGCTAGAGTAGCCTCTAAATAGAGGGGAGGCTTTTTTGCTGAAAATGTCAGCGTGGGGATCTGGCTACTGGTGTATTAATGCCCATCATCAGAGAGCAGGGAAGCAGCTCCTGGATTTAATGAAGACTTCAATGCTGTTAGCCCAAGGAAATACTGATTAAAGGAAAGCACCTTGGCTTGTGGAGCCTTATTTGCTCTGCCACACATCAGTCACATGCTGTTGGCCTCAAGAAACAGGAATAATTTTGAATTGCTTCACATAAGCCTGCTCTTCACTCTCGCAGCCCTGCACAGTGGAGGTTATCTGAAGGGCATCTGCACTGAAATTGGCTGCAATAAAATTTTTAATACTGAAGTTGCATTAGACTACTGCAATCTCTATTCATGATAATTACATAAACAAGTGCACAATATTTCAAATTACAAAAGCCATTAACTTTCAAGAACTAAGTGCCAATGCCATAAATTGAAAATCCAAGTATTTATTTGATCAGGATAACACTGAAGAACAAGAAAAAACCCATGTATTTTAGCAACATCTCTATTATAACCAAAGACTCAGAATATTCCTCTTTTCTGTCAAAAACCTTCCATTATTTTACTTCCTGAAGTCATCCAATTTTTACAAATATAGCATTATTTCAAAGAAGATGGAGCCAACCTGCTGGCTGCCCCTTTGTGGGGAGGTCACAGAGCACCAGACACAGGGAAGAAAGAACACCATAAATATCTTCCATTTCTAGTCTCCAGATTTCCTCTTTAACTACTACAAATACTCTTGGAAAGTTTTGCTTATTTGATCTTATTTTTTTCCCTTGAAACCGGTGATTTTTACTGGCTCAAACAGGCAAACAGTATCACCTACGTGAACTTCTCCACCTGTAAAAATAGGTATAAAAAAATCTCTTAAGAGAAATACATAAATTTCTGGAATATTTATGTTGTAGCTCATTTTCAAATTACAATTAATGAATTAATAATAATTAAGTAATGAAGGCCTATCTACCCAACTGTTTACTTAAAGACATTCTACCCTGAGTAGGAGACATCCGCTTGCATTTTGTGCTCCTTGACCTGGGGGTGTGCCAGGGGGTGAAGAGTCATGTGTTTGACAGATGGAAAGGTACAAATAACATGAACCAAGAATCAAAAAATCCCCCCAAATCCCAACCAAACCTGTTTGAGGTTGTTCCTTTTCCTTTTATTGGCTGCCTAATCTAAACCCACCTGATGGAGCCAGTAACAAGCATAACAACCACATGAACTATGAATAATACTGGGCAATAGAAATGCACCACTACCACCTTTGCAAAACTTATTCAATCAATAAAATACCTGAATAAAAAATATAGAAATTAAAAAATATTCATCCATTACATCCATTTTAATACAAATCTCAGGCTAATTTGGGGATAATTAATCTGAGATAACTCCATAAACTGGAAACAGAATATTTCTCCAGTGTAAAGAAACCATAATAGTTTTCTAGAATAAATGATTTGAACAGTAATATCAGTTAGAAAATGTGGAAATAGTTCATAGGTATTGAGGTTTTTTTCAACAACCTGTTCTTCAAATACTTGGGTACTAGTACATCCCAAAAAACTGAAATGTGGCTCTGCTCCAAGTGAGGGCTGTGGAAATGGAATCCTGCTATTGCAAACATTTCATTATTAGCTCCTCTAGACCAGAGCTTCTCATTTCCCAAAGAAAACCATTTTTTCTTCTAAATGTCAGCCTGTAAATTTACCTTTAAATAGAACAGCAAAACTGATTTTTTTCTTTCTCAATCATTATGTTTAAAAATTACATTTATGAAGGTCAAGTTAGTCCTGAATGACACCTGCATAACGTGGTCACATCCAATTTGTTTGTCTGTAATCCAGCCCTCATTTCCACCTTAATTCCTAAAAATTAGTGGCATATCTATCTTCCCTGTACATTGTCAGCTGGGGTTTTCTCCATTCCAGACAGAGTATAGATCCTTACAGCCTTTTTAGAAAATCAAATTGATTCCTACCAAAATGTCTCAATATCAAGACAGGAATCAGCTTTAAATATGCTTTTCACTCCCACTGAAGGTGCCTTGGCTCCTGCATGCCTCAAAAGCCAATCCTGAACCTTGAACAAGATAACCTGAACAACTCCAGCTCACATGGCAGAACTATCTTGCCATGGTGGCTTCAAAAATGCTCTTTTAAGGAATAGTAGGACAATGACAAAACAGCATAATTTTTTAACCTTCCAGAATATTCTCATAAGATAACTTATTAGACTCATAAGATAACTTACTGAAGTAGAAATTTGTCTTACTTCTTTTTGTCTGGTCTGCTCTTTGTTCTGCCTAGAGAAGAAGCATGGCAAATGCAAACAAACATGGGATTATCATCCACTTTGTTAGCAGGCTTGGAATGAGGCAGAAGAAATAGCACCAGTTTTCCACACCAGTGCAACAAGCACCTTACTTTCCTTACTGCGAGGTAGAGGGAAAACACCAAAGGAAAGAGCTTTAAATAAAGAATTAAAATAGAAAAGCTATTCAACCTTACCTTCCCAGCCTGGTTTGCACACAGGTTTGACATTAACTCGTACCAAGACATCTTCTGTTGCATGCTTTTGCCCACAGTCAAAAGCTGTGACCATTATCTCATACTGGTGCTGTTTATCATAGCTCAGTTTCTCAGTGTTCCTGATGTTACCTAGAGGTTCAACACAAGAAAACATTCAGAGATTGATTCTTGGCTGAGCATTCCACAGACTGCAACATTTGGGTCCTGGTTCATCAAGTGCTTTGTGACTTTGAGCCCTCTGAGGCACACAGGACATGCAGAGGCAGGACCTTTTGAGGAATAGGAAGGATTTTCTTTCAATCCAGCAGAGAAATAAGATACTTGTAGGAAAATATAAGATGGGAGTGATATAATGTGGGCATGGCTCTATCAGAAAACATTTGCTCAACAACGCTTTCTAAAGTAAGATGGTAAAAGTATTTAGCAGTTACATCTTGACATGTGAGCTATGAGCAGAAGCACCCTCCTTTTCCACATGTCACAATACCTGGCTTTAACAGCCACGTTCCTGAGATCCACTACTGAATCCAGGTATCTTCTGTTTTCTCAAAAGCTATTACCCTGTAGGTGAGAGACATTTTAAAAATAGGAAAAGCCCTAGAATCACCTCCTGCATTACAGTGTTTAGCAGTATTTGATAGGGCAGCACAGAGTTATCACATGCAAAATAAAACCCAGCAACAACAGGGTTTATCTGCTGAACCTGACACACATATAAAGGTAAAAAATTTCCTGCTTTGAGAGCAAAGACTTCAGAACTTTCAGAAGGAAAGGGAAAGATCTTTCTCTGAATAGTTCCTGGAGGACTGGGAGAGAACCATGCAAAATATATGGGTTTTCTATTAAGGAGTTCAGCGTTTTAATCCTGACCATTTCCACTGAAATTTACTTTTTGCATAAGTTGAAACTTCATCCTGTTTAATTCATTTCACCCTTTTGCTCAGGGCTGTTTGGTTTACCATCTCTTTGAATGAGGATTTTCATTCTAGAATTCAAAGAACTAACTTACTCTGCAGCAGTGCTACACGTAACATCTGCTTGCAAGCAAGGATTAGCAAAATCCAGTTGTTTGTGCTAAATTTGAAATGGGCAGCCCCCCATACCCTGGAACTTAGTCAGATGTAGTGAACTGGTCCCTACAGGTGCTGGCCAAAGTCTCTTTTGTTAGGCACAAAACATTAGGTTTGGTTTGAGCATTTTGGTTTCATTTTCTTTTTTCTTTTCACTCAAGTGAGAGCGAGACAGGAGAAAACAGACAAATGCAGCTTTTTAAAAGAAGTCTTTCACTAAAGCTCCATTAATTTGACAAGTGAAGACTTTTAGCAGGTGTCTCTCTGCTTCACACTCCTTATCTTGTTAGAGCCCACCACTTTGCTTTTTACTGCTACTACATTAAAGCCAACTTTAGGAGTTTATTGAAATGGATGCAAAACTTTCTAGGTCAGGCCTGAAGAAAGGCTGATGTTTGCATTTATCACCACCTTCAGGTTCAAAACCTGTAGCTTAAATAGACCCTTGCATCTGCAGTTCTAAGTCAAGCCCAATACTCCATTTACAGCTGAGTCTGAGTCTCTCCCACTCCCTTTGTGGGCAGGGCACACAGGAGGACAAACCCTTCTCATATTTTAATGTCTTGAAAGGAGAAATGGAATGAGCTGCTGAAGGCTGATTTGGACACAGGGCAGTGTCCTGCAGACTCTGGGGTTCTCTCTCTGGGGTACCTCATGTTGCCAGGCATTTTCAGGCCTGCGATGGGCACAGCTCTTTGCTCCCCACAAGAACTGCAACAACCACATCAACTATTTCATTGGGTTTGGTGTTAGTGATTGACAAAACAATCTAATCACCCATTTTACTATCTTGAGTTGTTCTAATTAGTGGCTGCCTAAGAGGATTTAATGAAAAACTGCCACTACAAGTATATACTTAATTACTGACTTATATCTGCTCAGTTCTTCTGTCCTTTCTCCATTATATTATTTTGTACATGAATCTTTATACTTCCCTATTTGGTTCTTCTTGGTATTATTTTAGTCTGTGCTCAGCAAAGATAATTCTCAAGAAACCAAAACTGTCCAAATTTTCATTAGCAGATTGCAAAAATTTGTGTGGCAAATGAACTGTCCTACAGGATTTATAAATCATTACAACATATTTACATTTCATTAAATCTATCTTCCAAGATCTGTATTTCATTATGGCCATTTAAAATTTGGACTACAAAGATTCTGACTCTTAGGTGTTGTTCCGGAAGGTCATTTGGATGACTTGAAGATGTTAGCCAATAGTTTATTGATTTCTTAATATTTTTTCTCTTACCTCTGATGTTTTATGGTTCTTTGGTTTTTTTATAATTTAATCAATACAATTAAAAAGCTGACACAGAAGGAAAGCACTATAAACACAGACTAACTAAAGTTTTAGAGATGATAGTCTGAAAGTTTCTGTTTACATCTCACTCATAGACAAAAAAGTAATTAATAACATAAAAAAGAGAAAATTTTAGTGGAGAGCTAAGTACATTTCTACACAATTCAAAATTAAGCCATACATTTTTTATTCAGTTTTCCTAAATATCTGCCTTTCCCTGGAACTACCCAGAGCTATTACCAGTTTTCAAACAGCAAAAAGCAGATCAGTGACTAGAAGAATAGAAAAAGACCTTCCTGAGGACACAGGCATTTACACCTCTGTTTCTTCAAGGTCAGTTTTGGGGATAGATGGAAATAAACATCCCTCTTTTATGGCTCTTCCACCTTACTTTGGAGCAGACATGAGAATGGGGAAAAATTTGACTGATTTAGTATGGCAATGCCCCCCTAAATTCCACAGTTACTAAATCAATTGATCTTCTTGTCAAAAAGGTTTAATTTTAAATGGTAATGGAAAGAATCTGTCATTTAATAAATATATAAATATCAAATGCAGATGCTCGGCTATAAAGTTTGGCTTTACACTTCTGGCAATGTGAAGTGTGCACAGCTCCTACTGCAGCTCTGGGTGCTGTAAAGGGGAATCTTGTGAGGTCCTGTCCTTGTAACCTGATAAAATCTGTATGGACTGGACAGGTCCCTGTCTCATCTTCACATTGAACAGTTTGAGCATGGATTTGTGAAGTGCTCCCCAGAGCTGGGTGGCAAGTAAGAATCATCCCCATTTTTGAGGTGAGACTAGGTCAGAGCTGTGACAGAATTTGTATTTATACCTGAGTTCCCAGATCATGTGACCATAATCCCTGACAAATAAAGCAGAAGATATGTGAATAAAAATGGGTTTTGCTGGCATTCCGACAGATCTGTGCATTGTGGTTTAATTTTTCTGTCACCTGAAAAAAGCCTACACAATATTGCTGCAGTAAGTCACTTGATTTGGATTCTCTGCCAAGGATTAAATGACATAAATCTGCGTGCAATCTTACTTTAAAACATATTACGCCTTATACCTTTAATCACAGTTCTTTGCACAGCAAAGCATAGATTTGTCCTCTGCCTTTACACGACTGTAATTTATGACTCAGAGTTCACTGCCCTCTGAGTTGGGCTCATCATATACAAGACTGAATTTTACTAGTGCTATAGTTTCAGAACACAAAGTAATTTTATCCACAAGGAAATCACATACCAAGGGCCAGAGTTCCCAAACATAACTGAGAAGTTTTATATTACCTTCCCAAAGTGCCTAAGGACCTGTAGGAAATACCCCCAGGCTGATGCTGCTTCCTGTGCCCACTCACTCCTGCCTCCCATGGAGTGGGGATGAGGCAGCCTGTGCACCAACACCTGAGCCTGCAGGGCTCTCTCTGCCTCTCTGCAAACCTTCCCCGATGCGTAATACAACTTTTCAAGACCAAAAAAATGCTCCAGGCATAGATCTAGGGGCAAGAAGTAAGTATTACCTAACAAGACACTGACCCGCCAAAAGAAAAAGAGCTGATTGCATAGCTTTGTCTTTTTACAGACCTATGTTTAGGGTTAGTTTCATATGTTGGTCATGAAAAAAGTCCACCATCTAGGGCAGACAGTGGCATGTTTTCCTCACAATTCACCCCCACGTCCATATTTTGGGGCCCCCTGCAATATTTAAATTTGATTTTAAGGTATTTACTTATCCTGTTTCTGAGCAATGAAGCTCCACATGTAGGTGACTGAAAAACATAAAAACATCATTATGTTTTTATGTCTCCTGAAGAAGACACAAGAACCTAGATTTGTATTTCACAATGGCTAAAAAAAACCCCTGTTACAAAATCCTAATTAGCACACTCCCAGGCATCTCATACATCTATTTTAACCACCCAACCGGGAACAAAAATGGGCATGTTTCTAAAGAATTTGCACCAGAGAAAGTTTCTATCAGCTGCCATAGAGAGACATTCTCAGCAGTGAAATGTGTTAGAACTAAGCAACATATTTTTCTCACAAAATAAGAGTACAGTCTTCTATTCTAACTTTGTCTCTAATCCCAATGGGGTTAAGCAATTACCATTATCCTAAAAAATTGCAAATTAGACTGCAATTACTGTTGGTTGTGGCAGCACTGTTCTTTTAGTGAACAAATAGATCAAAAATATTAATTGAACTCATGACCAAGAAACTGCAAGTATTACAATCTTATACCAATTATTCACTGCAGGCTTTAAAGTCACATTTAAATCAACGATTTTCTTATTGCGTTTGCTGAAAAGCAGGTCCCAGGCACATGAAGACAAAGATGTAACCAAGGACTCCTGACATTTCCTATGCTTTTGATCATACCTCTGACTGTAAAAAGACATGAGCACTCCTGAGGCAGCTGCTCTGTGTGATAGGAGCTGAAAAAGCACGAGTAGTAGAAATTACTGCTCTGTATCACACCAATTTCAGGGTATTCTCTGTCCGTTACATCTGCCACAAACCCCTCAAGAAATTTCGAGACAACGTGTGACTTCCCTAAGTACCCACCCTTCACAAAGACAAGTCACGTGGAGCCTTGGAAAAAAATGGATTCAGAGACATAGAGAACTTTCTTTTATGACAACATGGAAAATCTCACAGTTAGGAAAAAAGCCACAGAGAGGAAAATCTTCTAGGGAATTGCTTCTAAGTATGTCCCTCCAAATGCCCAGTTGCTGCAAAAAATCCTTTGTGCCATTTTCTGGATTCTCAAGAATCCTCAGGGTTACTGTGCCAGCTGCCCTCATTTACTCAAACACAAACATATTCCTCATGATTGCACTTCCCATACCATACACTTGCTTCCCAGTGTGTGATAACGAGACGGATTTTTCCCCGAAGTCATTAAAATTTATTGATGTTACAGGCTATTATCTTCCGATGCTCATCTGTGCATTGTGCAGGAACTGAACAAATAAAGATGAATAATTTTTGAAAAGGGTAAAGAGTTTTTATAAAACATCCCAACATGAAAATGACTGCGCAGAGAAAATGGTAGCTCCATGCATGCTTTCAATATACAATTTGGCCAAAAATCAGATTTAACTTCCAAACTGTACTCTCCTCCTACAAACATGGATTAAATGCTTCTGCTAGGAGAGATAAATCAGAGCATTGCTGGGTATGCACACAGGGTGTTTCTTCAACGGAAACTATTTTGTATAATCTGAAGCAAGCAGAGAATGGGAGAAAGGACCTTCCACGCACTTTTCATGCAACTCAGTCACCATTCCCAAAGTCAGTTCCATGTTCTTTGCTGATCCAGGAAGCTGACATACGAGGCCACCAAGATCAAAAACTGCTGCATATGGAAAACTTAATGTGGTTTATTATTTTCCCTAAAGTATAAAATATATACCTCCAAAAAACAACTAGAACAAACAAACAGAAGCTTAAGAAATGGTACTTATTCTCCAAAGTACATTTTCTTCCATGCTGCAGAATAATGGATCCACTTCAGGAAGCACCACAACTGGGCAGGTCTGTGGATATGTGATCCTAAAAGCTTTAACAATCAATAAACATAGGCAGAATATTGCCATATTCAGGTTCTGCTTCAGGAAATTCAGATGAACAGGACTGTCTGTAACCAAGTAAGTAACCCCTGCATTGGGGAATACATGCTGCCTTGGGGAATGCCATCACTTGGATGGGAAACAGGATCTGAGACAATTAGGAGAATGGACCAGGTGATCAAGGATAATGTTGCTCACTTAAATCTGGTGGTTTAATTTCCACAGGAGATTACTGCATCACTTTCTGCCCCAGTGGTACACAAAAGTCATGGAATTGCTCAGTGTGAGGATGACTCTATTCTCAGAGATGAGAACAGGATTTCCCTCTGGAGTTCCCTCTCCAGCCAGGTAATCAGCTCATGCCCCCAAGCACTGCCAGCCCTGAAGACAGCCCTGCTGTGACTGCACTCACCGTTCCTGTCGATGGCAAAGGGAACACCTGTGGTGACAATCTCATAGTTGCAGATCTGACTGTACTGGGGGGAGCAGTCCTCGTCTGTGGCTTCCACCTGCAGGATGCTGTCGTAGATCTTCCCCTCTGTCACTGAGGCCTTGTATATGCTCTCCTTGAATGCTGGGGAGAACTCATTGACATCCTTTACCTGGATATGGACTACTGCCCTAAAACAGGCACAGAAAATATCAAAGAGAAAAGTTAATTTATTGTGACACCTAACTAACAGTTTATTTTCAAAACACTTGAAAAGACTAACAAAACATATCTAGAAAACTAAGCCCCTATTAAAATGAGATATTAGAATTTTTATGATTTATTTGCCCAATTTAGTATCTTAATGCGGCACTAGGTAGAAGTCCATTGCCATGGCTTGTAGGGAGAAAGTTTCATGGTGTTCCCTATTAAAATCTGTCTCTAAAAATGAACCCCAGCAAAAAGCCAATGATATCATTACACAGTAAAATAAGACACAGTTGTCTTCCATACCCACTACCTAAAAATGGGCAGTTTATAAGTATTCTTCCATATTAAGTAAGGCTCTCACCTTCTGCTGATGAAAATTATCTAATCCTCCAAGTAGGTACAACATTGTACATGTAGCCCACCAAGGTCTTTGGTATTTAGTGAGTAAACACCAAAGGCCTTGATTTGGAAGGCTTTGCTTTCTGGTTTGATAGGAAGGGTGACAGAGGGACACAAAAGGGATGTTCCGGAGCAACAGCAGAGCTGCAATAAATGCTGGTACCCCAGGCAGCGTGGCTGAGTGTGTGCTACTAGACAAAGTCTGGTGACAGTGGGCCAGACTTCATTTAGTCAAGATTAGACCAAAATTTTCCACAACTGGACTTCTATCAGATTGTTACTGATGTGAGAGGGGGAAACATAGTAAAAAAGCAAAACTTGTTTCTGCAGTTTGATGGTTATCTGCTCTTGCAGGCTTCCTCCTAACTCCGTATTCTTTTAAAATATACTGAAAACTTCAGCTTGCATTACAGACCTAATTAAATTTTTAATTGTCATATGTCCTGGATGAGCAAAAGGAAGAATGATTACTATAAATCATTTATTATAATGGCTCTGAGCAAAATGAACTATTTTGTACAGCACTTATACATCTAGGTGAGTTAAATTCATTTTTAATGACAAATGATCTGGAGCTTTGTTTCATGAATTCAAAGGGAAAAAAAGGCACTGTGCCACCTAAGCTTATTCAGGGAATTGGCTCCTCAGTAAAAAATACCACCTACTGACCTTCAATACACTCTTTTTCAGAGGACTTCACTTTCTCTGAGACTTGCTGGACAAAAGATGAGGTCAGATGCCATTCAAACGTGACACTGCCTAGCTTATGGCATAGACATACTAAACAAAGTGGATTATTCCTCTTTTCTTACCATTTGAAATGAGATGAGCAGAGAGAAAACCTACTTAAAAATTGCAAATATCAATTGAGAGCCAGTTTCTATGACCTGGATGTATTCAACATAAAAGCACGAATGGCAAATATAAAACAAAACTGAGATGCATTTATCCACTTGAACAGGGATCCTGTCCAAAGCTTTAAATGAAGCCAACAAAAAGGAATATATTTTCTACTAGGTTAAAGGAATGAGAAAATTGGTGGAATATTGCAACTATGATTTATCTTTATTTGCTTTCTACCTGAAATAACATAGACTGTGGAGCAAGTGTATGCCAAAGCAAAAAAATATTTCTTCCCATTCTCACTCACTTGTGAGATTTCTTCCAGTTTGTTCCACTTGGTCCTGATCCACAGTCATAGGCCTGGATGATGAATGTGTATTCTTTCTGCAGCTCACAGTCAATGGGACTCTTTGCTCGAAGCAGACCTTCTCCAGATGTCTTGTTCAGCACAACGGCCTCGAAGGGCATCTCTTGCCCATGGATTTTAAAAGCACAAATTTCACCTGTGAGGAACAGCACAAAACAATCATAACTGGGGGTTAGAGGGTGGGGGTGGGTCTAAGTCTTATGCACCGGAGAGACACCTGCAAAGTTCATTTGTATTTCACCTGCTTTTCCAGGAGGGAAATACAGACTCAGGCACCAGGTCATTGTGTATCCAAAAGGGCCATTAAGCAGGTGCTGTGCAGTGGGATGTGCTGAGTGCGTCTCTAGGCACACTCCTCCCTCTTCCTCTGTCAGTACTGAATGGGTTCTGAAAGCCCCAGAGGCCATTCCATATGGTACCAACAGCAACGGTGAGCTAAATTATATTTGAGCTAAATTAGGAGACTGTACTTATCTAAAGGAAATAACAAAAAGAAAAAAAGATAATACTTCAGAAGTGGTGCTTTTTTAACTGCTGTCACTCCTTGAGCCACTTGAGCTGCCAGGTGGTTGCAGATATGCAGATTCTTGCAGTTAGTTTCCCAACAGTGGAAAAACTAATGGTGCAGAACATGGGAACATTCAAAATACATCCTGCTTTATTTACAGATATACTTCATCTTTGGATCAGAAGCAGTTGAAGACACACAGAAAAGTGTCCCTTTTGGACATCTCAGTTACCCACCCACATTCTCACTCTCATACATGAGTGCCTTCTTGGCAGCAGCTCTGCCTCCAAACTGTTTCCTGATATAATAGATCCATAGCATCTCTCAGAGGAGTACTAGAGAACAGAACAGATGATATAGCAAGGACTAATAAAATTGATTTGGTCACAAAACACAGCATAAAGGATATTGTGAGAATATGAAAGTGGAAAGTGAAAAAAGACCCAATTTCTGGTGTTCCTTTTTTTATCCTTCCTAATGATAGCAAGGATATGCACACGGAGTTAATTTTATTTTATTTTTAGTTCAATCTCTATACCCTGCTCCTATGCAAGATACTCCAGAATCCAACTTTAAAAATGAAATATTTATATAAAGATCAATATGACTTAAATATTTTTATGACACATTAAACACATGCTCTTTTATGAGCAAGTCAGTCTCGGGACATGCATTATAGATTCAAAGCCATCTCCCACTCACATAATCCTTTTCCATTTATTTCCAATTTACAGTTGCAGCCTTTTGAAAATCTCCTTGCCAATCATAGCTGAGCCAAGTGCCAAATTCTAAATTAACTCTGAATCTATGACCTCTAATTCAGACTAGGTTCCTGTTGCTCTATTACAATATATTGTTTATTTTTGCAAAAGAGAACAGACGGTGATTTTGTAAAAGTGCCGAAGTTCATAATTCCTATTATGTGTGAAAAATAAAAAATGGCAGGGGTGTGTGTGTGCAGGGAGGGTGGGAATTAGGTATGGAGGTATAAACACAGACTTTTAGAATATTTCCTTAACTATCATCACACTGGTTTCCCTTTATGACCACAGGAGCTGAAGCTTTGCTCAGCTACATCCATGGACATTTAGGCAGATGAATACCACACTTCACAATTGCAATCAATCCTGTGAATACCTTTAAAGGATCAGCACACAGTTGTTTTGGTAATTATGAGGTACTGAAAACACACATTAAGCATTGCTTAGACATTTTCCTGCTGTCCCCTCTCCCTCCAGGGGTGTGAAAGGGCTGTGGAGTTTCCCAGGACAAAGCTGTGCTCTTTTCCAGGCTCTCTGCTGTTCACCCTCAGTGAGCTCAAATCTTTGGGCTACAGAAGAAGAAATGGACTTTAGCCTGAGAATCAGATTTTCAACAGGACTAACATCTTGCACATGAATAAAAGCAGGCAGAACAGTGATAATGAACTGTGCACAGGGGCCAAAGCATGAGATGAAGAGAAGGGTGAATGGAAGCAGTCTGTTCAGCTTTAATAACAGGCACTGATCACAGAGTCTGTATCACACTGCTGTCACACACAACCTTTGAAAAAAATGAGCTGCATTTCCTTGTAACTTCAAAACAAAACATTCATCTAAAATGATATTGTGGATTTCAGTTTTAATTAAAAACAAAATAAACCAGTGCAAACATGGGAAATCTAATGGCAAATACTGTTTGTTGTGTTCTATAAAGACTGGCCTTCATAGTTCCTTAATAAAGTTTTCCTCAGATGCACAATCTGTCAACAAAAATGGTCAGTGGTTTGTGTTTATTATTTTATTGATCCACTGTTTGACTGCAAACAAGACAGCATTTGCAGACATCCAAGCTACAGTTCTTAAAAACCAGAAATAGCTCCAGGCAGATAAAAGTTCTCTCAGCCCTAATCTAAATATTAATCATTTTTCCCTCCCCAAAGGCAGTGCCCTAATGCAAAGCAATCTTAGAAGCAGCACATGTTCCAATTAGTTCTCATCAAATATTTTAGATGTATCTCTATCCCACTCCTATGCAAGATATTCCAGCTTTAAATATGACTCTCATTTTGCCTCCATATTCCCATTTGCCAAAATTAAAATAATGACAGCTGGCTGGATATGATGAGATATTTGTAAACACACTGCAAAAAACCCACCTGCACTTCCAGAATGAGGCTACAGAAACCTGCTTATTTGAAAACAACTGGAAATGTTGTTAAAAATTGAGTAAGATTGTTCTTCAAAAGAAGAGCTCCACTGCTGTTTCCAGAGAAATGAACTAACACTGTTGAACAATTTAAATGTATATGATCATGACCTTTTAAAAAAGGTGTCTTCATAGCTATATTGCAAATGGAAATTATAACAGAGTTGAAAGAGCTGTAACAAAGCAGAATATTAAGCAAGGTCCACTGCCAGACACAAAGACATTGACAGATACATAAAAATACTCTTATTAAGCATTACAAACAATGTCTTTAAAATGTAACATATACTATTTCTCAACATTAAATAGACCTACAGGGCTTTATTTTAAGCCAGTTGAGCTAACCCCAGACTGTCAGAGATCAGACAGCTACAGAAGCTGAGCTGGGCAGCATTGCAGACCTTTTGGCCCTGGTACAGTGAAAGCCAAGGGAGAGATAAACTCGAGGCAAGAACAGAAGTGAAGACACCATGTCTGGTCACTCTGATCCTCTGACACTGGCCACTCTGGTGAAGGGAGATGCAAAAAGGACTTTATGGCAAAAGAGATAACAAAGGACATTACTAGCACAAGAAGAATAATCACAAGATTGTGTTTCTCAAGAGGACTGAGACAAAGGGGTCAAAGTGGAAAATTTGGTATGAACGTAGTGACCTATAAATTCTGCTAAACTGTGTAATAAATGGCTTTGCTTTGCTGGCACAAGTGGAGTCCATGTCAGTCAATCCTTGCACCAGACATACATGATGCCAATGGGAACTCTGCCAAGCTTATCTTACTTACTGGGGTCTTAGGTAAGTATGGGTTTGTAAATCACTGGAGGAAAGGGAGGCAGAATTTCTCTCCTACTCCGACTCACCACTGAAGTTGCAGGAACTTGGCATCAACTTCTTCCCTTCCCCTCTGCAAGGCTGAAATAATGAGAGTGCAAATTGGGACATTGTTTTTCTCCCAACAGACAACTCAGCAAAATTCTGTGTTTTGTTCTTCATTTCATTTGAATGGGCTTGTGAGCAGGCAGATATAGGATTTTCTGATCATAGATATGGTGGTAGCACTGAATTGCTACAAAAAGGATAAGCTGGTGACACCTTGTAAAGGTAGAAGCACATTCATGAACTCCTATAGCAATTGCCAAGGCAGAGGGAAAATTTCTCCCAGGCCAGGAGGCACACTCTGAAGGCTTCCAGTTGCTTCCTATAAAACCTTCGGTTACAGGGCTGAACTCTGCTGAGAGTTTCACTTTAATACATGTTTTAACTAAACTCTGGACAAGTTTTTTCTTCAAATCATTCAGACTATCATTAACCATGAGCACCTATTAATTTTAAGTTTACATTCTTTTAAGTTTTAAAGCCTTGGTAGATTCATATGTTATTCCAGGGATAATAAGGATATTATTTCCTCTGTAAAAGTTTTAATAGCCTGAAAAAAAGCTACTGATGGTTCATACTTACTGAAACATAACCAACAAATTTATCCACTGTTTGGAAATTGATAAAGACAATGTTTCACATTCAGTCACATTTGCATGTAAGATTTAGTGATTATAAGTCTCGATCAATAAAACTGTATTACAAATTACTGTCTTTTATATGAAACACCAGATTCATGCTTCTTGCAGTAAAATAATAATCCCCAGTGTTAATCCTTTAAAACTACACAGCCTCATTCACTTGAAATCAATTTCAGAAGTCATTAAGAGACACTGAGGATTATCTGGCTTTTCACAGCCCCTTTTCTACTTCCTCAGCCTTAACTACACCAAGAATACTGAAGACTTCAGATGGAAAGCTGGGATCTCTGACATTCCATCATTGGCATCAATAGTTGTATGTGAATCAGGAATCAGCAAATGCTATTTCACTGGGCTGGCTGAGGTTCAGCAAGGCCAAGCTGCACCACCACAAGCCTGCAGTGCTTCAGGCTGGGGCACAGTGGCTGACAATGCCTGACAGAACAGGACCTGCAGGTGCTGGTCAAGAGTGGCCGAACATAAGCCAGGTGTGCCCAGGTGGCCCAAAAGGCCAATGGCATCTGGCCTGGACCAGTGTGGCCACCAGGACCAGTGCTTGTCCCCCTGTAGTCAGCACTGGGGCAGCCACACACCAAATCCCATGCACAGTTCTGGGTCCCTCACTGTGGCATTGTGTGTTTTTAGAATCAGTTATTCCTTTTGTAACTCAGTAATAGTTTGGTCCTCGGTTCCAGCCATGTACTTCCCTCACAATGGTTTCTCCCTACTTCCTCCCAATTGGAGCTCCCGTGCCCCGCGCCTGTCATGGTAACCATCCCCCTTATCTCGGGAATTCTCTGCCAGTCATTCCTTAATTTGATGTATGATTTGCCCCTGGGGTTTTTCCCCTCCCCTGTGTGATCCTCAGTCGCTTAGTTGTAACCCGCGCTAATCCCTGGGTCCTTGTTATTGGTTAGCTTTGTGTCTCCTCACACCCACTCCCTTTATCAGTGTCCCCCCCCCCCCCCCCCCCCCTTTTGTCACCCGTCCCTAGCACCGCCGAGGAAGATTAAAAGATCCTTGATACCTATACAGGTGTCCCTCCTCCTTCCTTTGCTTCGGTACCTCGTCGCACGGGTGCCCCTCCTCCTTCCTCTACTTCGGTGCTTCGTAGCCGACATCCCGCCTGCGCCACCCACGCCGCAGACGGTAACCACTACCCAGGGTTCCGGAGGGAATCCGGGAGTGGCAGCTTCATGTGGCCATATTCGGCCGGGCCGGGGGCACCCAGCCGGGCTCTCGTACAGCCCCCGCGGCCACAGAAGAGAGGCTACACGTCACTGCAAGAAAGACCCTGAGGGGCTGCAGTGAGTCCAGAGAGGGGAACTGAGCTGGGGAAGAGTTGAAGCACCAGGCTGAAGAGGAGCAGCTGAGGGAGCTGGAAGGGGGGCTCAGCCTGGAGAAATGGAGGCTCAGGGGAGACCTCACTGCTCTCTGAGAGGAGGCTCTCGTGGGATGGGAGTCAGTCTCTTCTCCAAGGTAACGACTGACAGGGTGAGTAAATGGCTCAAGATGCGCCAGGGGAGGTTTAGATTAGATGCTAGGAAAGAAATGCTTCCACAAGAAGTGTGGGTCAGGCACTGGCACAGGGTGCTCAGGGCAGCAGTGGCATCACCACCCCTGGAGGGATTCAAAAGACACGTAAATGTGGCACTCAGGAACATGGGTTAGTGGTGGCTAGAGACTGCTGGGTTATTGCTGGACTCAATAATTTTACAGGTTGGACTCAATAATTTTTCCAACCTCAGTGACAACTGCATGCTCAGGCAAACTCGTGACTCCTTACGGAATGGAGATCACACTGCTGTCTCCAGGACACGTCTGGATGTGTGACTACGCACATGGATTTGTTCCTGAAACCATCTGTTAACTTTAACTATGTTTTAAAGAGATGAATTGTTTCCCTCAAGTGCTATGAAATGATGCAGCTCCACAATACAGAGATGCTACAGAAAAAGCATAGGGGTGACAAAGAGGTCACATCTCACTAAACGGCAGAGAGAGCACACAAAAGTGTTCCAAAAGCTCAACAAGAAGAAAAGCTTCAATTCTATCTTGTACCTTTTAGGCAGCAGTAAATCAAACATGAAGCTCAAATCTCTGGGAAACCAGGCTTCATTAGTTTGCTGCTGACAAAATTACTCATTTACATTCACATCCTGTTCTAATTTTATTATTCTCTAGACTTTTATTACACTTCCATGTGGATTTTTCTCCAATATGCAAATCAATATAGATAATCCTTTATTTAAAATTAAGGTTGCAGTTCTACACTTCCTGAGGTAGGCACAGAGACCCTGGAAGATCCCAAAGTGCCTAAGACTCTGAAGTCCCAGGATACCCTGGCAAATCCACTCCCACCATGAAGGAGACAAAACCCCTCTTCAGGACAGATGCATGTCAAGTTTTGATGCAAAGAACAGACAGAAATGCCACGATCAAGGTGTTACAGTGACCTCCAAAGCTTTGCACATGAATGACAGTGACACTGCTGTTTCCTCAGGTGTGTCCTTCAAGAACCTAATTCAGCTTCACGGATCCATCAAGTCCTAACAGAGGTATCTGACTGCCACCACTAAAGAATGTCCCCACTACATGCCACCAGTAGGCTTCCAAGAATTTTATATAACGTGTGGATTTGCTTGCAGCATGACTTTCCTCTTGTTCTAACTAAAAGTTTATCAACAAAATTGAAGTATTCTCAGTATGAATCAAATTTGAATCTTTAAGGCTTTACATGCAGATGGAAATACAAAAACAGGCACGCTGTTCTTGGAAAATTTATCAGCAAAGATTTCTCCTGGCACTTTGATGGCCACCTGCAAATACGTACCCACTGGGACACTGCTCAGTATGCTGTTTTCTCAGAAATACAGCACTGACCCACGACCTGCTGTCAATGTCAGATTTTCCAATAACATTTTTAGGGGTTGCTGTTTCTCTGTTTTTTTTTTTTTATAATCTAGCCTTCCACAATAACAGTTGTATACAAGTTTCTCTGCAGGAATCCTGCAAACACCTCCTGCAGTGCAGAGCTGGTGACCTTTTGAGTGTCTCCGTGCCACTGGGAAGGTTTACAGCTTTGACAAGTTTTTCTATCACAGGCTGTTGCTACTGTTTAAATAATTACAGAATGCAGAAGGTTATGTTTTGAAGGAAGAAAAGGCAGTTGTTTGGGAAAATGAGGCAAAATAATAATTAGAGATGTAAAATATCTGTAAGGATAGGAAAAAAAATTAAGGTAGTATCTATTGCATATGCTTTTCCAGCTCATTTAAGTCAATGCTATTAAACTCACACTGCAATACTTAATCCCAGGAAGCAATACTGAAATAATGAATAGAGGGAGGTATTCATGATTTAATACCAAAAATTTTTATTTTTTCGTATCTAATTTTATGGGCAACACAGTTTGCAAAGAAAGAGCATAAATCCACTGCTACACTTCCTGTTCCATGGATTTGAAACTGGAAGAGGGTAAAGCTGCACTTACACTTCAAGTAATTCATTGGTGCCATAAGCTCACACCGAAGGAACACAGTTCTGCTGAAGAAGGGAGCAGCTGCTCAGGATAAAAACAGTTCTGTGGGCAGCATAAAAGCAGCAGTGATATCTGGGTTTCCTCCTGGCTACACAATAAATTTCGTTACTCAACAATTTTGTTCACATAAATGTTGCTTAAAAAGTGTGATTTTTCTGGACAAACTGTGATTTTAGTGAGATATCTGACCACACTGCTCTGTTGGAATCCCCAACTGCTGAGATGCACAACACGTCCCACTCAGGTCTGCGCTCCACCTCAAATTATGGAGAACTGATAGATGTTTACTTGAAAATTGCAATAAACATTGAGGTGGATTAGAAAAATAAGTAACAAGGAGATAAATGTTTGTGCACCTAAAGATGTGCTTAATTAATTACTGACTGTGCCTTTTGCAAACATCCTCTACTCTAAAAGCATAGAAATATAAAATATTTTCTTTCTTTCCTCCCATCAATCAAACCCTTACCAAGTTAACATTCTATTGCAAACAATTTTAAACATTTCCTAATCTTTTACTCTTTCTAAAATCTGCCAGATTCAAGAGAGTCAAAAAAGGAAGAAAGTGTGATTTTAAGAACAGTAGCAAAAAAGTACAGTTTTCTAATCAATGTGTGGAGCTCCGTGCCCACTGCACCAATGGAAGGCTTTGTCAGCCTCGAGTCTCATGTTTGGAAGTATCCCATGGATTCAGGAATGCATCCAGTGCCACACAGCCTCACACCCAGCATAGAGGAACTGCTGTCCCATTTAGTTACAGTGCTGTAGGACACAGCACAGTGTCTCTAACAGTTACAGGGGCATCACTGAAAAATATTTGCCTTGGCATTTTTTACAATACCACAGTATAATGAACAATTTGAAAAATTAATCCTGCAACTGTGTAGTTAAGACTGTGCAAAAAGCACATTAATAAAAGGACCTTTATCCTCCAGGAGCCAAGTGAAGCTGTGAATTACACAGTTCCCAGCTGGGTCATTTTCTGCTCTCCTTTGTACAGGTGTCAATAACAATCACAAACACCTCAGGATCCTTGTCTTCACACATATTACCTGCATTCTCTGGGTAGTGCTCACTCAAGGCTGCAATGTTTGCAGTTGTGGCTGCAGCTTTGCTGCTGCTGCAGCATATTAAAAAGCACTTTGCTTCAGACACTCCTCTTCCAGGAAACACAGAGGCCCAGATGCTCCCACTGCCCTAATTCCATGTTCGTGCCTGAAAGATGGGTCACAAAGCTATTTCTCCTCTAGATTAGTGAGGTCTACACATGGAAAAATAGAAGATAGTTTGCCTTATGAGGCCCTGGCCCAATTTAGTATGTATTTCATTTTTAAAAAAAAGGTGAACCTATTTTTAAAAGAGCAATCTAGAGGTATCTGCACATAAAATTTAAAAGGTTATTACAAAGCTTGCAATAATTTCCTGCCACTAAGTATTACTGAGCAGTTAAAGAACAAATGCTAACAAAATATGTGAAAGTAGCTATCATGTAAGACTTTCAAATTAGACACCTAGAATTAGGAATCTTGGTTAGTGAATATATATTGCTTACAGAATTCCTACTGTCCAACAGGCAAACCTAAGACAAATATTTCCTTCAGCATAATAGGTGCTCCAACATGACCTGCTAGATTTGTCTCCCTTGTGAGATACACAGAGATAAATAAGAAAATGAACATCACAATGTCACACTCAGAGTAGAAAATCAGCAGCTGTTTAGTCTGCAGAGGACTCAGTAGATTGACAGAAAACCTTACTTTTTAATTAAAATACTTTCCCTAGGGCCTTATATCAAGGCAGACAATTTTTGAGATAAAGCAGCTTGGAAAATGTTGAATTTATTAAATGATTATTTCCCTGAATAATTTTAAAGGCATTCTTTTGGGGCATAGTTAACTAATTTAAAGCACACAGTGAATGATGATTCAGTTTTTCTGTTTCTTTTGAATCAAAGGCATGAGTTAGCTCTAACTTGAGAGCTATATCAGGAACTTTGGATGGGCTAGCACATAATTTAAACAGCAGACTCAACCATGCAAATCAGAGGAGAGCCAAATACTAGGAGCTAGGGCTGTCCTTCAAAAATAACAACTGTAAAATAATTCCAATATTATACCTTTGAATAATTGTGGAGCTTGCATGGCACTGGCAGCCTATGAAATGAGTTCAAAGGGAAAGTATGGATCTTTTCAGTGTACCCTAAACTCTTGATAACACACACAGTAAAATTTCAGAGATGCATTAGGTGTTTTAGGACCCTTCTACCTTTTGCCCATGAAAACACACATGAAAGGCAAGGCATTGAGTGAGAGGCTAGGAAAGGGATAAAGTGCTCACACATCCTCAGTTTTTCACTCAGCTATTTACTCTGCTGTGGCCTCTTCTCACAGAAGCAGATTAAATAAAAAATTTTGGGAACCTTAATTTAATATTGGCATGAAGCCTGGACACAAGGGATTAGTCTGTGCATCCTGCAGACACGCAACAAAGTAGACCACTGAGTTTAATTGTTACAAGAGTACCATATGGTTCCTCCTGATCATGGCTTTTTTTCATTTGTCTTTACTTCCACTTGCCTGTCTTCAAACAATCTGAAATACTCAGCTCCTGATGTAATGTCATAATTTGGATTGGATCTCTAGACACGGTAAGTTACTTTGGACACAAATACTTCTGCTACAGAGCATCATCTCACATGAAAAGCAACACAGTCAAAATTATAACATCTGGCTTTTTATCAGAATGGAAATCACATAGTGAAGATAACAAAATTCATCAAAAGAAAAAGTAAATGCACATCTCCCTGGAAGATCAGTTGTACTGTAATTTGTTTGGACACTTAGACTTGCTTCATTTATTTCTAACAAAATATATTCAGTTCATCCTATTCCTCTAAGCCTTACAGTCTCCTCCTCTTTTGCTCTATTGAGTTTAATGTTTTCTACTACACTTTTATGAAAAAAAAGTGTCAGTGCTTTTTTTTACTGTGCTGCTCTTAGGCGCAAGGCTGCTCCCCACCAGCCCAGTACTCCAGGAGACAGCTCCAGCCACCGACCAGAGTTCAGGCAGCCAGCAAATGTCTGTGTTTTTGTGCAGAACAGGTTTGCAGAGTCATGTCACTCCCAGGCAGCTAAGGAGAACAAGGTTTCTCAGACACAGCAATCCAAGACTCCCCAGCACAGCTTTGGGCAGAGCTGCCGTCACCTGCTCAGGCTCAATGTCTGACACACGGGAGGTGTGAGAACCTGAGCTGTGTGAGCTGACTATCTCAGTACTTCAGCTGCCCGTGGGCAACCGCTACTTGACATGTTGCTCCTTATTCCCAGCTTTTCATTCTCCTGACAGCAGCACAAATGGTTAAGCAGTGCAAAATCTCAGCTTTTTCTGAGACAGTAACTAATTCCTACTCAGAGTTTAATAAGATCCTTGTTTTTCGATGCAGGACTGCCAGCTTGAAGAGATGCTGAGACATTCCATGCTTCAGATGGGACACCAGCCACCAAAACAATTCCAGAGGCACAGCCCCATGACACAAAATTTATAATGGCAGGGGGACTGTACTCCAGGAAATATCAGACTAATTGCAAACATGGCTCTTTCATGGAATGGTACGGTCAGCAGCAGAATAAAGTAACTTTTCCTATATGGAAACTTAGATTAAGGTCTTTATACTCTCACTGGCATGAAAATAACTATAATGAATATACAAACTGCAGCTGTGTTGAGCTTAAAGATACAGGACAGCTATTAACAACTCCACTGTAAAAACAGGGGCTCTGTCGCTTCTTAAGATTTTACAATGAGATATCTTATCTGCTGTAGATTGTTTTTTTGTTGTAACCTTAAGGTGTTCCTTATTGTGAGTTTATAGTGGTTTGTTCCATGTACCCATGTATCCATGTTCGGTTTCCTCAATGGAGTTGCTCTGAAGTGATATACTACTAATTTCTGCCCAATCTTGTCAGCCCCCATGCCAACCTCTCTTGCACCTCCCTGATTTCCAGACCCTTCCCTGCCAATCTTGGAAGTACGGCCCTCTTCCCTTGTTCATCAAATGTAACCCCACCCCTTTCTCGCGAACCTTCCTTGTCCATCACCCTTCTCTCAAAGTTCCATTGGTGTGTCAAGCCTGATCCCCTCCCATGTTATCCTCTATTGGTTACCTAGAATCTGATCCCCGCCCTACGTTCCTCCCCTGCTGTTCTACTATTGGTTATCCTCCCCTAGAGCCTTGCCCTGGTTTTAAGTTGCAGTTTGCCTGTTGGAGCGTTGGCACTCTGGTGTCTCTCAGAGATCAAACTCTCTTGAGAACTTAAAAGGAGTCCCTCCTCTCGTCTCCTTTGTTCTGGCTTCTTGGACTTGAGGTTCCTATCAGCAGCCGGCACAGAGCAGCTTTGCTGCCTCGGGGAGTTGGGCATTCCTGCTCTACTGCCGTGTTACATTTTATTTAAATGGTCTGGTCGGAACCCTCAAAGGAAATGCAACACTCTGCTGCCACCCAGACCGGCCCGAAGGGCGCCTGGGGACAGCCACGCTTGGCACAGGCCAGGAGGTGAGGGCTAGCCAGAGGATCACCAAGAGACTGCCCATGTCACTTTCCCATGTAAATTACCCAGCAATGCTAAGAGCTTTGCTTTCTAAATTGTAAATTCAAAACCACAGTGAGCTCAACACGCTGGTGTTTGTGCTTTTTATCATCTAGCCCACTGAAAACCCGTATTTATTTGCTGTATCTCTTAGATCTTCTCTTATTTCTTGCCCTCTTGAGCAGGGGCTCCACAGAGGACAGAACTGGTGGTGTTCAGCAGCTTTGAAGATGGTGTTAGCTTTTTTCCCCAATGTGAAATGAAAATCTATTAGAAACTTTTCATGAAACTGAGCTGTGTCAAAATAGTTTTCAGAGAAAGGTCAGACTCTCAATCCAGTCCTCTCAAAACCCTTCTCTGCACTGCAGTAATGGCAAAAACCTCAAAACATCACAAAATCCACAAAATGCTTCTTTTTCAGTGCAATTACCTTTTTGATAAATCATATTTATGCCAGCTCCACTATACATGTTTAATGACTTTGCTCTTTCACTCCTGCTCCGAGTCTGCTGCCCACTTCTGCCTGTGTTAGTTTGAGAGGGGCTTGTGACTTTTAGAAAAAAAGGCCTTCCTTGCTTCTTTGCATATGTAGGAGTGTGGGGCTGCCAGTCCTGAAAACATGGAGCACTGCAACGGGGCTGGGACTTCATCATCAGATTTAGTTCCAACTTTGTGTGAATTTGGCCTTTCTAGGATTTCCTAATCGCTGGGTCTGTTGTCCTCAAAGCATCCATGGTCTTGCAAACATTTCAGTGTCTGGGGATATATCACGGTTGTTGCTCCCTCACTTTTTGCCTCAGATCAGCCTCTGAGTAAGTTCCTGCTGCAAGTGCAAAACTGAAGTCCTCAGGGAATGACAAAAACGCTGAATTCAGTGGAATCCAATGTGAAACAAACCATGTTGTGGATACATATTTCAGTTCCACCTCTACTTTGAAATATTTGTGGATTCACAATCTATTCCTTTTAAGTACTTAAAGTCTTTATTTCTTTTGGGATATTTTGCATCTCTAAGAGTTAGGACTGCTGCAGGAGTTTTGAGAGGTCTGGATTTAAGTACAGGCATAAATCTTTGCATAGCAAACTCTTTTAATGTTTTATAATGTGAATTCCAAGGACAGTTGTGTATCAATTGTTTGAGTTAATGAGGTACCATATTAAAAAAAAAAACAAAAAAAAAAAACCTACCTGAAGTTAAAAGTACAGGATCTTATTGATTATTTACAAATTTTGTATTGCTACCAATGGCAAAAGGCAACCCCTTCCTGAGTGCTGGTAAAATCCATAGTTGTTTAAAGTCTTAATTAACCTTGGGTAACCAAAGTGCAATAAAACTAAAGGTTGTAGTACAAAAATGAACACAGATCTCACAGTTACCAGCTATTCGTATTCGTATTATTATTACGAATAATATCAATCACAGTTCTTGCTGAGAGATTATTTTTCTACTTAGTCTGTATTCCACCCCCACTTTCATTCTAGAAAGTGAAAACCAAAGCTTATTTTTTTAGGTTTTAGGAGCTATGGCTGAACTTCAGTTGCAATTTAATTTTTAATCTGAAATTAACAGAATGAAGGATGCAACTATTAAAAACAAATGTGCAATATAAAGCAATAAAAATGTAACACCATGGAAGTTCCACAATAATAAATCATTCCAGTGACTCAGAAAGTGCAAATAAATATCTGTGTAGTTTAGGTTTAACTGTTCCTCAACAAGGTAAAGAAACAAATTATATTTGCAGTTTCTGAAGTAAATTATAATATTAATTTGAGTATATCTAACAGGAAACACAATATATTTTATCAAGAGGTAGGTATGGTTAATCTAAAGCCAGTTTTGTAGTTACCACTCAACAACACTGAGTGGCATTTGCATTTATACCTTTACAAGTGGTCAAACAGAATTTGCCTGTGGCAGAACTCCCTCATGAATGCTCAGCTCTAGCCCTGAGAAGCAAGTGCTGTATCAACACAGTTTTTAGAACAGCCATTTACAGACCGGAAATTTTGGGTGACAAATATGTTTTTGGATGGAGGAACTGAGTAACTGCTTGTCAAGGCAATTGCTGAAAATAGCTTCTCTGCTGACTTTTATTCCATGTATTTCTGAACATTCTGCTTTAATTTTAAAGTGGTATTTTCTCTCAGTGAATATGGTGCAAAGCTGTTTTCCAGGAATGATCAATTATGGCAGTGTTACCTGTACTGGGTTATTTCACTGCAAGTCACCCCTGCTTGCTCTAAGGACACAAATGCCCCTGAGAGTATCCTCTCCTTTCAGCCCCACAGCACAGAACTCACACCAAACGACCCGGATCATCATCATTCTCCTGCCACAGCATTAGAGCCTTGTTTATTGGAAACCTCATTTCCAGATGTATTGAGTAAATGCTGATCTTCGGGGATTCGCTGGAAATTGCAGGTGAGCACAAAGCCTAAAGACCAGGCTGCCTGTCATGATGATATTTGAGTTAAGTAACAGAACTGTACAAGTGGCTTCAAGGGCATATTCTGAACACAGAGGGATCAAACAGTTGTCAGGGAGAGCCCAAGGAATCTTTATTCTCATTACATACTTAGAACATTTTGTGTCAATAAGACTGGGTTTATAGATGTAACAGTTGAAAAAAGCTTGTGATTTTTTGCAAACTGAGCACAAAGGAAATAATAAAACAGAGTGACAAACAAAGCACTGCTTTAAGAACTCCTGGAAATGAAATAACACAGGGATTTAGCCATGCTTGTGCCAAGGCTCTTGTCTGCAGGACAGAGCTGCCCACCATGAGATGGTGGGGGCCATCTCACAAAACCCCAGCAAACACCTGGGAACAGCTGGGATTCAGGACCAAAAATTGCCCACTTGCATATCTACTTGTTTCCTGGCATGGCTCTCTGGGGAGGGCGCTCTCCTGGGGACCAGAAGGAACACAGAGAACCAGGATGCTCTCAAGCAGGTAAATCTCACCTGAGTGAAGTTCTTCAAACATTCTGAAAACACATCAGCACCAGTTCTGTGGTTAATGAAAAATAAGCAGCTTCAACTGGCAATAGCCCAGCAATGACCCTCATCATCCTCCCAGTGTTGCTCCATAATCAGCACATTATGGCTGTCAAAATTACTTATCAGATGCAATGACAGCTCACTTGGCAGATTATAACTATTTAAACAGCCATAATTGCACAGAGATATGCAGCTGAGGAACCCTTGAAGAATTTTGAATATTACAGGTTTGATAAATTAGATGATAATGAAAGGAAAGTTATTAAAGCACTTCTCATTTTTCACAAGTTGCAATTTTCAAATTACTGAGTATGCCAACTTTTACATTTACAAACTACATTCTGCAGATGGGGTAAAAAAAGCTTCCCAGCTCTGGCACTGGTACAAGTGTGTATGATAAAGTCTGAAAGGAACATATTTGGCCAATTTCAGGTGGAGCAGCAGCTCCTTCTTTTCTCTGGAATTCAGGGAATTCTGAGAAGAGCATGTGTGGGTATGTGTGCACTGCAGAGAGCAGGTGGGAAAATACCAATGAAACCCAAACATACAGAAACTTCCTGGCTCAAAAGGAGAGGAACTTTAGCTATCTGCACCTGCACATCAGGAGAGGCAGTGACACCAAGAAGTGACTACAACTTCAATCATGTGCCAGGCTTGCTTGGTCTTTTAAAATGGTTTCCTCTGGTTTCCTTTCCACAGTGGAGCAAATGTGTGAACCCTGGGGTGCCAAAGCTGCTTACACCATTGTGCTCTGCTCCAGACAGTAATTTCAGAGATTCCCTTCTCCCCCCCACTTTTTTTCTTTTTTGTTTTTGTGGAGGTTTTATATTCTGGGTAGAAGGCAGTCAAGTAATAGAACTGATCATGATCTTTTTCTTGGTTCTAGTGATGAACTAGATCTCTCTCATAAGCCTATATTCACAGCATTGTTCCACTGACTTCAGGAAAATGTTGTCTGTAATTACAGCTGGAAAGGAACAAAATAAGCACAATAATGCCCAATGACACTGCAAATGAGATATTTTAGGGGGGAATTCCAGAGCATTAATGCTGTGGAACAACACACCAACATTTATTGTTTCAATAGTGCATATCCACTGTATGTGTAAAAAACTGTGCAAGAGTCTGTGTAAATTCACTGGAGATCTCAAAAGCGTAATTTAAAAGTTAGTTTTACTGCTACCAGTTGCTAGTACTGTGACCTATAAATCAAGGATACATGGATACAATCACACCCAGAAAGTGATTCTATTGGCCATGACAGAGGAAGAAACAGGTGTTTTTACACAGTATCCAGGGCATCTGCCTTGAATTACATTCTCTTAGCCTGCAAATGGAAGTAAAATACAGATGTGGAAAGGATTATATGAAAACACACCCACATTGCTACTCTGACAGGACCTTTGGAAGGATGTTTGACAGATTGTGCTATCCAGGAATGGATAGCATTCCTGAATGCTATCCAGGAATTGATCTGATGATAAAGAAAAACAAAAAATAATCAGAAATTCTTTAGTTATACTAGATTTGAAACAGCAAAAGCACCAATTCAAAATCACAAGAACAAAGTTTCTACAAAACTGATGACAGAACATATAAAACACTAGAAAGAGTTAGAAGAATCAATATTCATTATTCTATTAATGCCTTGCTCTCCAGAGTAGAAGTTCTGAGAGGCCACTGCCACCACCCAGTCTGTGTTTTGTTAGAGTATCAAAAGTATGTGGTTGCAATGACTCTCACACTTTTGATTTCTTCTACTGAATGGCATCATCAGTACAATGAGAAACCAGGCTTAAGGTGGAGAATAGTCTGGCAGCAATAATTCTCATATACTCCCTGTGTTTTTAACTCAGTTCTGTACAAGTATACAGCTTTAAAAAGATACATGTTCAACAATTCAGTGAAGCTTTCTGGTTTCTATTCTGAAAATGCTACTGATGCTTGACATTGGGGACTCTTTTCAGCTGAGTGTTACAAGTTCCTCCCCCCATCTCTTTTAAAATCATTCTGTGAGGCACGAAATTGCATCAGAAATATTAGTAGTAGATGAGGCAAAACAAGAAACTAAACAATGATGAATGCAAGCCTTGCAAAGAAACTCCGGAGGAGTCTGTGGATGAACAATAAAGAGGTTATCAATGAGATTGCTGCTTACAGCCAGGGTCAATGAATCTGTAACTCCCAGAACCAAACCCCAGGTGACAGAGAAGTCCCGGTCCCCAGAACAGAGGAGTCAGTTGCAGCAGGGGTTGATAGAGAGCAGGGCAGGGGGCAACAGGAAGGGCTGTCCCTGCCACAGAGGACAGACCCAGCATGGCCAGTGACCAGAAGTATTATTATTCTAATCTAGGATTATTCTTGTAACATAGGAATAATTAATCTGTGGAATTCCACATCAAGACAGGTTTAAGAGGGTCAGACAGAGTCAGGTTTGACTCCAGCAAGACACTGTAAGAGACTGATAGAAAAGAGAGCAGTGACTAAACCAGACTTGTCAAAACCTCATGAAAATGAAGAAACTTGGCAGCTAATGGTGTCAGTCCTACCTCACCTAGGGTTGAACTCCAGGTTTAAGTGCCGTTAGACAGACCTGTCTCTTGAAAAGCATCTTTGGTAGAGGAACTAGGCAACAAGGCATGAGTCCAGCTTATCTCTGAGCCATCACTTTGTTTTAAAGAAAACAAAGCAGCCAGATTTTCAATAGTCAGAGCCAGCAAAACTATCAGAAATACACCATGGCAGAAGCTGCACAGTTTATTCTATACCCATCAGGATTTCCTGATTACAGACACATTTTTGGAACTAGAAGTTCCTATATATATATATATATGTATTTTCTCTTAACTTTGATAACTTTAGCAACCATAGGGATATGTGAGGCACATGGAAAGACCTTGCACATCCTGAATATAAGGTGGCCCTTTGCCACCACTCCCATCAAGAGGTTACCTGAGGAGCAGATGGCAAGGCTGTGTCCTGAATGAGATACAGGCTTTCTGAACAGGCCCTACAGAACCTCAGTACCCCACTCAGAACTCTCTGTCTCCTTGGGGAGCACCACAAGTCTCTTGACATGAGATGCTCAGGACACACTGAAAAGAATTTTATAGACAAAAGTACCGTGCAGGTACTACAGACATCAGCATCTGGTCTGCAAAATCTGTCTGTTTAGAAGCTCTCTCCACAGAAGAGACACAGAAATTTTATGTTTTATGTTTTACTTCAGAAAAAGAAACTTTAGTTTTTTTCCTGCAAACTTCAGCATATTCAGATTGGAAATTGCAGGGGCACAATAAACATTAGAGCTACATCTCCAGTTTTACAACATCATTATTCAGACAATGACTTTTCTTTAAAATACTCTTAAAGAAGTATCTAGCTTGATCATAAAAATCAGTGTTACAGCCATTATATTTCTTAAACAATTATTTTTGTTGGATGTTTAAACTGGCAGTGACAACAGGATGATTAAAGGTGAAATGAATTATGTTGCTCTGTGAAATTTCTTAGCTTGTCTGAAGAATTCCTTAGGGTCGTCCTAGACCCAGAAACTGAAATACAGTTCAGTGCTTCTTCCCTACATGACATTTTCTAATTCTGACACATTTAAATTCCTTTAAATGACTTTGCATAAAAAGGAGAACATTGTAAAAATATCTCAGGTCATGCCTTCTGCTGGACACATTCACTCTCACATTGGAGCAGAACACAGCACTTCTCATGGCGTTTGTGCAGTTGCTGCAGCCAGAGCCTAGACTTAAAAGTCAGGAGCCAGTACTAATGCCAAAGTCCTTATACAGAACTGCCTTTTAAGGGCTCTCATAAAAGGATATGTTGTCCTATGGCAAGTATGGGAGCACATAAATGATTGCTCTTACAGTCTTGCAGAGGATAAGGACGACCCAGACATTCTCTCCTCTGGGTGAGGGACAGTAACAGTGACCTGGCAACACTACTCCTTGCTAGCCAGTGAAGTTTTAATGAGGAGCGTCCTTTCTTCCTTAGAAACAAAACAAAACAAGCTCTTCAAATGAGAAAAGGATCAGAAAAATAGTTTAAAAAAACAGAGGAAAGAAAAGACTAACCATGCCCACTGGACCTATTCAGTCCCAGATTCTCAGTAAGATGGATTAAGCAGTCACACATTGATTTGTTGTTTTTTTGGCAGTTTGTTTGATATGGTGTTTGATTTGTCAGCTCATTCCTCTTTGCTCCAACTACCTCATTTTCTGTATCTGTTACTCCTTTGTCTGATGTCAGGCAAAGGATCAAAGGACTGACAGCAAGGAAAAAAACTGCAGTGGCTGATCATTCACAGTGCATGGCATCCAGTTATTCCATGCAGCTTGCTTAAATTATTCAAGTCCCTTTGCTGTTGTTTGTAATCTTGTGAAGCTTTCTTTCCCCAACAGTTTTTGTGGGAGCTGATTTAAAAGCTGTAAATACAAATAACAGGGTGATGTAGTTTAATTGAGGAGTGAGCTGATTCTTCAAAGCCTGACTCATTCCAGTATTTCATATTCAAACCACAGAGTTCAGCTGGAACTGAACAGAAACAATGTCCCCCATGCTAGAAGACTGAATCAGATTGCAGAAGAATTTAGTTGTTTATTCCAAAATTCTTTTGTTTTCTGTCAGCATTAACTTATCAGCTGGACCTCACCATTACTTTTCAATCTGTTTGAGCTGACAACAGTGAAAGGTGCTAATAAAGAAGCAAAAACGGGTGAAAAAACACATGGGATATAAAGCAGTCATAGCTCAAAGACTTGGATTACTCATTTTCTCCTTCAACAAATCTAGCCTGCTTGGAATAAGAATTCAAGCACATTATGGCTCTGAAAAGAAAAACACCAGTTGTTTTTTTCTGTCCTAAAAAACCAACCAAACAAAACCAACCAAACAAACAAAATGAAAAAGGAAAGGAAACATGAATGTAGAGTGAAAAATACAGCATGCATTCACAGTCAAAATCTACTGTGGAGATAAGAATTTTAAATAAAATGATAAATAAATCATAGGACACTTTCTTGTAGAAAGTATTTCTTTTGCTGTTCCCTTACCCTCCTCTTTTATTTTTTAATAGTTGCCACAGCTTCAAAAATATTTCAGATATTTTTAAATATTTGCTATGAATGTGTATTATGTCCAACGGGCCACCACTGAGTTCACAGGCTTGGTAGGCCCCAATACATCTGCTTTAGACCAACCTCCCCCTCTGGAAATTGGAGATGTTAAGACCCCAGAAAGGTTTTCCCTTTTCAAAGGATTATTGCAATGCCCTTTAATGACTCATGGAAGTTGCTTTATAAGAAACTCTGCCAAACAAGCTTTTAATCTCCAAACAGTCGAAAACAAGTCCTAAAAACCTCATTTTTCTGTGAGTACACAGAAATTCTTGACTGACTGTAGGTGTAGATCTTCCAAGAAAAAATCAAATCACATCTATAGGAAAGAGCATATTGCTTAAAGTTTCTTTTTAACCAACTTTCAGCTTCCAAACAGTTCGGATTTAATGTTCTCTTCAATAGTACCCAAGACAGTATGAAATATATTGAGAGTTTTTCTTCAGATAGAACAGAATAATCTTCTTCAAAGAATGATTCAATTATTTCCTCTAAATACAGTTAAAGTAGCAGTAAATGCATCTTTATCAGTCCAGCTACTCAGGATTCATTTTTCAGAATACAATTCTGCTTATAGAGATATTTATTTTCTGATTCTCTGTAGGTTTTCCTAGCAAACAATTTTGAATCCATTTACCCATACCAATTCCCCATAAAAGACTGTCAGCAATATTTTGCAGAATAGGAAGTAAAATACAGCATCAATGACTTGAAATTAAATGAATCCATAAGAGAAACAGTGAATTTTACCCAAATCGCTTCCACCACAACTGCATTTTAAAGCTGTTGGATATTTGTTATTTCAGAACTAATGTTTTTATTTATTTTTTTTTTTAAGCAAAAAAGTCTCAGTCTCACCTGCTGTGCTATGAAAATCTCTGGCCAGAGAAAGCATCTGAGAAAGATACAGTATTTCCTAATGACCAGTCTTCTTTAAACACCTCTTGGGGTGTTGGCTGGAAAGACAGAAACCTGGTCTGGCAGGTGGTATAACTTTTAAATGCTTCTTGGTGTTTAGGATGTATTTTGATAAAATGGGGAATAGGGATGGTAAAGAATTCTTCGTCAAACAGAATCTTTTTGAGAAAAAAAGTACTTTTTCAAATTAGAAGTTGTTTTCACTTACTGAAACTTTAAATGTATTCTAAACCTCTTTTCCTAATCGTATAGTTCATTAACTGAGGGAAAAAGGTATTTACAGGTTTCATACATAGCACAAAATTTCTGTAATGTCAGTGGCCTCCTTTATATATATATGGACCATATATTACACACTTAAAGGTGCTATTTAAAATAAATTACTGTGAAAAGAAAGCAAAATTTCCAAAGAGGAAGTTACGAAAATAAACATAAAAATAGAAAAAAGGAAAAGAGAAATAATAATGTATTTTAATTTATTATTTAATTAGATGTTCCACAATGGGAAAAAAAAAAAACACAAAAAAAAACCCCAACAAAAGACATGAAAAATGCAGGGCACTAGAGAAAAAACTATGCAGAGTTTCAAAATTACAATATGAAAAAATTAGATTTTTTTCCATCACTATGCAGTCTAGTCTGCAGTGTAATACATATTTTAATATTCAGCTTCAAAGGATTGTCCTTAATAGCAGCAATTAATTCTTTTCAGGAAAGACAGATATGAGAACTAGGTGGAATGGAAACATAATGGGAATTCTGCTATGCCAAAATATATATAATTCAGTCAGCACACATGGCTGAAACCTGAAATGAAACTAATGAATTGCAATGTCCAATATGCCTTTAGAACTATTTAAACTACGCCATTATTAATGTAATAATTAATGCTCCTAGTAATTGATAAGCCCTGCTTTTGTTGCCATTAATGCATTCATTTAATTGACAGTCTGTTCTTCAGTATGGGGAGAATGACTTTGAGGTGTTTTCCATTAGGCAGGAGAAGGGTAAGCAGCAGAAGTACACGAACATTTCAAACCAAATCATGGTGCAGAAAATCAGACAGTTTGCGCAAAACAGCTGGTTTTGCTGATACCTCCACTCCAGTGTGCCTTGGTGGACAGCACCTGGGGATAGATCACTGCATTTTACTAACACAGAAAAATCTTTCAGTGGTTTTTGTATGAGACGCTTCCTAAGACTTCATACTGCCCAGGACCCAACAGGATTGCAAACACAGTCACTTGGGCACTCCGGGAACAGAGTCTCTAAAGGCACAGCTCAAACTCTTTCTGCCACGGCAACTCCCACTTATGAAGGAAGAAATGCAAAAACAAATTTAGGGATCTCGTTCCATTAAACATAGGACCAACAGTTATTTCTCCCATCCACCAAGCAGACACCTGGAGTGGCAGCTCTGTGAACAGGGACTCATCTAGAAGTGCACAGTTTACACAGGATCTGTGAACACACAGGAACTATTCCATCTCTCCTGGACCCTGGAGACCTGGGCAAGCAAAAGGAGGAGGGTCAGTCACGACAGCAAAGTCATTTGCTGGGGGATCCAGTTGACCAAAGGTAAAAAGAAACAGCAAAATAAAAACCCCAATATGATGCAACTTCCCCAGCCATTTGTGTTTGCATGGATAAAGGCAGTATAATATGGTGCATTCCCAGAGGCAAAGCCAGCTTCTTTTCCATGTGAGAACATTAACTTCAAATGCCAGAAAGATAGTCATTTGTGAATTAAGTATTCAACAACAGAATATTCATTTCTTAATCTAAACCATTTCTAACTGTTGTACTACTGAAAAAGTAATTTGAAAGTATAGAAATCATCCATGATTTTTAATTAGAGTCAATGAGAGTCTGGGTTTCACCCTTCACCTTTTCTAAACCCACACTAAGTCACTGCTCTCTAATAGAATATGTTAGAATCCCCTGATTCAGACTCCCACAGACCAGAAAAAACCCAAAAGCCAGCCACACTGGTGGCTTGGTTCATGGAGGTTTCTGCTGCAGTGATCTGATGTCCCTGAAAACTTCTAGGTGTCTGTGTAATGCCTGAAAACATCTACCTGCTACTCATGGGAAAAGGTTTTTTTCCCAGTGGCTCTACGTAATGAATCATATTGGAATATAACTTGATTTTAAACCCTGAAAAATCTGATACATTCCCTCCATGTTGAAAAATATCATCAAGAGGTCATTTGTCTTGAATAAAATTCCATGGGAAGTAAGGGCTATTTTAAATATTGCTGGGGTCTCTGAAAATCAGTGAATAAAAAGAGAGTGCCCAATGCCCAGAAATGTGTATGGTTGTTGGAAAAGAAATGTTAAGATAAAGCCTCCCATAATGGAGAAATTTTTAATGTAATGCATTAGCTCTTGACACACAGTTCTTGTCTAATAATTTACACCTCTCTCCAGTTCCTTAAAGTAACATCTGGAGAAATAAAGCATGAACACTTTAATTGGCTTTTGTGTTGCTGGCTGAGATTAAATATGAAAAGTAAATGGGAAAAATTATTTAATGCCAGTAACTTGATCATTTTGGACCAGCAGTGTTTTCCTGCAAATGTCTTTTAAAATTTGCAAATAGGAACTGAAATAATTATTTGAAATTTATGATATATATATTTCACAAAAACCTCCTGAAATATTTATCTGTTTACTAGTCCAAAACATAGAGTAGACAGGCAAATGTCAATTTACTAACACAGCAATATTATGCTTTTTTTAAATACCAGGAAATCATAAAAATTATTCTGAGAGTTTAGTTCCTATTTTCTGATTGATAAAAAGGGGCAGATAGGGAATAATCTTTCTCTTATTATACAGTTAGTTAAATGTGTAAGCAAAAAACAGCATTAAGAGCAATCTTCCCTTGCCAGTAAGTTTTCCATGATTTTATTGCAGCAGAGAACCAAAACAGGCATTCTTTCACTTAATTAAAAGAGAGGATGAAAGAAATCTTTTGAACTAGTCAAAAAGACCTGTAAAACAAAACACTATGAGAAAACAAATGTAAAATTATCAATAACATTATTTATTTACCTCTCAAATGTGTTCCATGTATGCAGGATGATCTGACTGAACTACCTTTTTTGGTTTTTGCCTTTCCTTCTGCATCTAAATCAATATGCAAATGTATTGGCATTTCTTTAATGGGTTTGTATTTCTTGCTCCAGCATATGTGATCAGATTGGAAAGCACAGTGAAATCAGTGAAGTCAACCCCTCATTTCACCATCTTATTTGGGACAAATAAATTTTAAGAATTCCTCTCTGACGTGCCCAGGTGAGGTGGGAAGGCCCGGAGATGACACTGACACACAGCCTCTCTTCTCACTGCTCACTCTCACCCCACACTCACAGTGCCCCTTCCTCAGTTGTTCACAGAAAAACACACATGGGAGTGTGTTCTGAAACAGATTGCAAGCTGAGCCGGGCTAAAAATAATTCTTAAAACCAACGCCAAGTCTTCCCAATTTGGCATTACCCTCAGGGGCTTGTGGAAGCCTTTTCAAGGCTTTCACAACCATAACCAACCCACCCAAGCAAAAGCAAATACTGGTTGGGCATTGCCTTTTGTTCTTACGCTCATCCGTGTCTGTTTCACAGACAGAGAACTATGATTTAGGTTTGTAATCTCACTGGTGATTCTGAGATTAAATCTATGTATAACTAAAGGCAGAAAATCATTAGTGCAATGTCTCAGGAGCTGACCTAAACTGACTTTCAGTTTCCAGGCCTACATAGAAAAGTTTAGGGGTTTTTGATGTCTTTTAATTTGGAAGACAAGAAGAGAAGCTGGCTCATTTTTTTTGGTATGAATTGAGATTTGCTGTTGATGCCTGTGGAACATGACTCCTTTTTTCACAAAAAAAATGTGCTTAAATGCAATTCCCCACGAGAGAAAGACTGGGTACTTCAATTGAATAGTCACATCATTCTATGAGCCAGCAAATGTAACATCTATCTTTTTGCTTTCCCCTCTTGCTGAAGGGATGGCAAGAATTTTTTCCCCCTGCTTTTGCTGTAAAGGTGGTCTGAAGGCAAAGAGAGCATCCTGCAGCCCTTCTCTGGGGA
This sequence comes from Haemorhous mexicanus, assembly GCF_027477595.1. NCBI lineage: Eukaryota > Metazoa > Chordata > Aves > Passeriformes > Fringillidae > Haemorhous > Haemorhous mexicanus. Next base: position 1,405,271 of record NC_082350.1, read on the forward strand.
GCAGTCAGGTGAGGAGAGCGAGAAACTGTTCAGTCAATTACAGTTTGGAAAAAAGAAGCTGAGATATAATCCACAAAGGAAAAGCACTACTCAGAGCAGGCAGTTAGTGTTGTTCAGGATGACTTGGATTTACACACATGAAATAAGACTGGCAGATGAAATCTAACTTGGAAAATACTGCTGTTGTCAAACCAGAGTCTTTTACTTGAGTGCACCCAGGTTAAAGCCCCTCAGTTCACTCAGCTACTCCTCACAGAACTTAAAATAATGCACTCTCTATGACACAAGTCATGCCAAGCATCATACTGCTCGGCAAGAATTTGTCCTGTATTAATGTGTAGAACATTAAAAACATTCAAAGAATCAGAGAAAGAGTAAAACTAAAACAAAGCAGAATAGTGCAGACACAACGCTTTAGCACGTTGTTTGTTGCTATTTTCTAACTGCCCTTAGATTTAAAGCAGCCACAAATTGTAATTCAAGAACTATTTCCTCAGGAACAACAACAAGGTGGGGTGGATAAAGAGGAAGAGAATAATGCTGTGAAGCAACTTGTGTGCACTGCTCTAGTGAGCTGGTGTTAGCTGCAACAGGTCCTTGTCCATCCTGAGCCCTGTGGTTGGGAGTCCTTGTGATGCAGTCTGAGGTAACTGAACCAGCTGTGCACTACTCCAGCACCTCCCTCTGGCTTTGCAAATGCCAATCAACCCAAAAGACTGACTCCATCAATTTTATTTTTTATCCTTTTTTCCCCCCTATGTGTTTCTAGAGACACAGAGTATGTGAAAAATGCATATTTTATGATTGGCTTTTTGCAAATATTAAAATTAATATTATATGTTATGTTAAAAACTTATACTTTATTATCAATTTTCAGTAGTGTGTTAAATATAGTTTTAGGCTATAACATAATATTAAAATAAAAGCTATACAATGTAAGATACTTTTTCTAACTAGCTCTAGAAATTGGTTGCACAGAGATAACTGCAACAAGACACCAAAATCCCCAAGAGGCCTCCTTACTGGAAAAGACAAACTTTATTCCACCTCCTCCTCATCTTTGAGGTGCCAACAGGATTAAGGAAGAAGGTTGACAATGACCAGAGAAATCCCTAGTTTGAAAGGAATGCATGCATCATGTATGAGATATATGAATATGCAACAGGATATTGCTTTTAAGGGTTAATCCTTTGTTAACGAGCCATGCTTTTCTTGAGGAAAGCATCAAAACGTTGGTATTCTTTGCTTTTGTTGTTCTTTATTGGCCTAACTCCGACTGTCCAAATTCTTATTGCTCTAATTTGTATTACTATCTTTATAACCATTTTACTTTTAAAATTTTACAACAAGTGATTGGTGTTTTTCACAGAGTATTTAAGAGAGCAACGGACTCCACAGAAAAGCAATGGCAAGTAGGTGCAAAAAAATAGCTGTGTGTATTTTGTCTCTTATAGGCAAAAGCAACATTTAATCATAATGATTCTTGTCTAAAGGCCAGAGATTTATCTGATATATAGAGAAATAAAGGACGATTTCTCGGAAGTATTAAAAAGCTTAATTGGGTTGTGATGATGGAATAAGAAGTCCTTTCAACGACTTTTATAACATCAGCTCCTAGCAACCAGAGTTATTCCAATCTCAGACTCCTACCTGCCAAGGCACAGATATGGGACACAATCTATGATAAAGCTCGTAATACACAAGCAGGAAATTGCAAAATTATGGGCAATTCGCTTCCTCTGTGCGAACAGCTCCATTCCCAGACCCTGCAGTTTTGAACTGTAGAATGATAACATGCCAAGTTTGTGCCAATCGTGGGTAGATTTGGGACTAAATAAGTAACGCGGGCCCTAAAGGCAAGCACAGGCTAAAAGCTTATAATTTTGATTTTAAATGTTAAGTCACCCAGCATTCCCTTAGTGAAAAACTTCAGTAGTATTTTTGAAGCAGAGATATTATGCTCTTTATAAACATGTTTTTTCTTGTTGTGTCTTCCTAATGGAAGTCATAATCACTTGGTCTTGCATTGTCTTTTTAACCTTTAGTACTTAGAACCCAATATTAATGTATCAGCTGCCCATTGTGTGATAGAGGGAATCAAGGGTAAGTTTTCTCAATTCAGCCAGCAAAATGGAAGTGCACAGCTCAGTTTAAAAAGTATTTTGTGCCTTTCTCATTTTTCATACCAGTTAATTCTGTGACAAATGTCCCAATTTCATGACTCACCTTTGACACCCTGACAATACCTAACAACATCTTCCCTTCTGTCTCCTGTATTATCAGGAGAATCTCAGAGGCTTTTTTTACACTGCAATTCTTCTGTCCTTGTCCCCTTTCATCACAGATCACAAAGCAAAGATGTACTCCTTATCTACTCTTATCAGCCTGGGTAATGCATCCCATCATGTCTTTTGATGTAAACTGCCTGCTCAGCCTGAGGAGTCTCCATCTTTCCTCTTGCAGGGTAAGGACATATCACCTTTCCTTGCCTCATAAAGGATCCAACCAAACCAAACCAATCCACATCCACTTGTCTGTCCATACATTTCCCTGGCTGCTTGGTGGCCCAGGTGATTCCATGTGTTATTTCTTAAGGACTAAAGACTTAAAAAATTCCACCCCATCTACTCCCAGAATTTACTCTAATCTCCCAAAGTCAGCATATCCCTGTCCATTTAAAATGTGGAAGGTTTGGTCTCAAGTCCTTGTGCAATGCACATTTGAAATTCTTCAAGCTTTCAACTCTAAGGATGGTTGTAAAATTTACACTACAACACATTCACATTTCATAAACTTGGATAATTTCCTGTGTTTGAGACATTGACTCCCCTACTACATTTTTCTACAGCTGGCCAAAAAAAATTCAGATAAGCATGTGACTTAGCATTAAAAAATAACAAATATTCTCTGAAATGTTTTGGGGTTTTTTTTAACAATTCATAAAGGAACAATAAAATAATTATCAATAACCTCAACTATATTTTACACAATGCAGAGTGCTGAATATATTAGCTCTGTAACACCTTAGAGTTAAATACAAACTGAGTATGTGCTTTTTGGCCTCAGCTCAGTTTAAGGTATTATTTCATAATATTATACTGATTGCTCTGTGAGACTAAAGATAAAACAACATAGGGCAAATTTTCAGCTAATGGACACTTTTAGTTTGGGTGTGGCAGGGCCTGGGATATGATCAAGAGAGACAATATTTGCTAAGTACATTACAAAATTCTTTACGGTTTTGGTTACTCTCTTATGAAATATATTTTCCCTAACAATATAAAAGCATGTTGGTGGCATTATTTTCATTTTTATGTCATGTCTGAAGGCTGCAAAATCTCCCTGGTTCAGCTGACAATTAAACTTTACTTTTTTGAGGCAAGTAGCATGGACATTATGAAGGGACTCAATAATACAGCTGAAGGGGCTGTGCATTAAAGGGGCTTGTCACAAGCATGGCACTGTTCCAGCCTTCCAGCTGCCCAGCACAAAGGGACTCCAGTGCCTCCAGCACATTCTTCATGTTCTCTGTTGTGTTTCTCACCTTCTGGTTACCACCGTCACACCTCTAAATTGACGTGGATTTGTGGGGGGAAAGCAAGACAATCCAATTCTCACCCTGCTTTGGAGCCAGCCTGGAAAGAGGTGAGGTTCTTGAGTCCATAAAAGCAGCTCTTGCTCCTGTGTGAGGCTGCAGGGCTATATCAATCACAGCCTGCCACTGTACACCTGCAGTCTGCACACCAGGAATGCAGTAATGGTAACCCCAGCAGGGCACAAAATTTAATGTGATGATGTACTGTGACTGCGGAGCAGAAAACTTGCCCCTGCTGATTGTGCAGGATGCAAGTGTTCAGGGTAAATGAAATAGAAAAGGCTGCCAAAGTCATACGCTGTGCAAGTCAACAGAAAATACAGATGAAGAGAAAAAGGAAAAGCTAACAGAAATGCAGACCAAAGTTTGGCACATGAGTGTTGTTCTACGGTATAGAAAGCAGCTGTTAGACTTTCATCTGGCTTCTCAGACTTTCATCTGGCCTCTCATCCTACTTACTACACAGAATTTTACTCAAATTATGAATCGAATGTGGTTCTCTCAACCCCTTTTTTCAACTTCTTAAAAAAATGCCTCAAGTTTTCACACAGACTGTACACACAGTGGTTACACGATATAAATATTTATGGCTGGCTTAAAGCCAGACTTTAAGTATCAGTCCTTGGTTTAAAATATCAACATCACATGGGAAAAATGAACTAATTTTAAACAAATACACATCACCACCATTCATTAGCCAGATGCAATTCATTCAAGTAAGAAAGGAAGGACTGATGAACATATTCCAATCAATATTCAAGACTTGAGTTATTTCCTAGGTCACAGAAGGCACCTGAGCTTTCTCTGCAAGGTCACATCTCTCATTCCCTAAGTGCAGGCAAGAGGAGAGCTGAGGCATTGTTCACAGGGGTCCCAGGATGAGGGAAGAGACGAGAAAGTTGACTCCATGTATCAGAAGGCTTGATTTATTATTTTATGATATATAATATATTAAAACTATACTAAAAGAACAGAAGAAAGGATTTCATCAGAAGGCTAACCTAAGACTAGAAAAGGAATGAATAACAAAGGCTTGTCTCTCTCTGACTGAGACAGTCTGGACAGGTGAACTGTGATTGGCCATTAATTAGAAACAACCAGATGAGACCAATCACAGATTCCCCCTGTTGCATTCCACAGCAGCAGATAAGAATTGTTTACAGTTTGTTCCTGAGGCCTCTCAGCTTCTCAGGAGGGAAAAATCCTAAGGAAAGGATTTTTCATAGAACGTGTCAGTGACATCAAGCAGCAGATATTGTTCCTCTTGACTTCAGGAAAGTTTTCCACAATGTCTCTGTAACATCCTCACTGACAAACTGAGGAAGTTCAGCCCAGGTGAATAGACAGCGAGGTGTATTAAAACTTAAGATTGGAGCACATGACTTGAGAATGCTTGAAGTGGTCACTTTTAACCTGGGATTCATCCTCCATGCACATTTGGCTGACATTTTACATCACTGGGAGGAAATATCTCAACTTAGAAGAGGAATATTACGGCACTTAACAGACGCTGAGAACTGAGAGAGGATAATCAAATTTGCAGATGTGTTGACAAGACTCACCTCACTATCAGGGCAGAAATAAAATAATTAACAAGAAACTGGGGGATGTCCTGGATTGCCAAACAAATTGTATCTATTTGCAATCTGTATGGCAGTTGGCTTCTGTTCAGTGTGCAGTTTACCTTATCTCTTCCACACCCACTCCTCCCTCCAGGGGGACTGTTATCTGCTGATAACAGGCTATTGAATGTCACTGCCTGACTGATAAGAGCTACAGCATCCCATTGTGAGATGTGAGCCCAGAGGGAGGAGCCAAGCATTCCTACTCAGATAGAATCTGGAGATCCTGGAACACCAGCACAGCTTCTCCACTGTATTTCCCAGAGAAACAGCAGCTGCCTCTTCCACTGGATCTTCAGAGGAAGACTACACCTTTCTACAGGATTCCTGCTCCAGCAGAACCATCCCTGACACTCAAGGAGAACTGCAGCCATACTTCCAATTAGACTGCTACCAACACCCTGACCCACAGGGTGTCAGGCTGTATTCTGGCTCTGTCAGTGTTGTTTTGGTTTACTGCATTGTTTATTTTATCTTTTTATTTTCTTCCCTAATAAAGAACTGTTATTTCTGCTCCCATATTTTTGTCTGAGAGTCCTGTAATTTCAAATTTATAACAATTCAGAGGGAGGGGATTTACATTTTCCATTTCAGGGGAGGTTCCTGCCTTCCTTAGCAGATACCTGTCTTTCCAAACTAAGACAGTGGGGAATAATGCAGAGCTGAGCAAAGGGGGAGAGAAAATATATATTGCAATGCTCTCCAGAAACGTGTGATGTGAGCATGCTTATTATTTAAAAACATAATTCCTTGAAAGGCATTTTAGTTGGAATATGAAACATGCCTTCTTGGACTTGGATTATACCAGGCTGTACTGCGATTTATGTCTTACACAAAATATGTGGAACTAGATATTCTGAAACTAAGGAAAAAGTGTCACCACAGAGTGACTCAACATCTCTTAAAACACAAAAATATTTTCCTAAAGAGGCAAAAAAAATTTACTATTTTAATGGATATACAAGAGGACAAAGGATCTCCATGATATTAAGAAATTCTATGAGGTTTTATACATTTAAATTGTTATGTTACTAGTAGAATGGTTGCTCTCCAGTAGAATTAGACCAATATCTATTCACTCCAAACCAAGAGAAACAATCTGATTTTGCTGGTTTTGTCACAAAAAATAAGAAAGCAATTTTGTCAGATCTTATGGAAAAGTGGATCTAAGGAGAGGTAAAATTGCGTGAAATAGCAACCACTTTTGTGGGGGAAAAAGCCTCAAAGAATCATTTTGAGTAGTTTCCCAGAGCTCTGATGAATGCCATAATGAAAGAAAATGAAGGCAGACACTACAGAACAGTTATAAAAAATCCTGAAGAAAGCACATTCTTGTCTCTTTGTTACTGCTTTCTGAGGTAGGAGAGCATTCATTTTCCAGAAGGAGGGGTATTGGAGATGCTGCTTTGGGGAGCCAGAAGCCATTTGGAATGACACTGAAAAAGTTTGTGTAAAACAAGTGAGATATTAGACTGAGAAACAACAGAGGCCCCCCACTAATGAGGGATTTCAGAGTGCTCTGTTCAGCAGTGGTGAACAACTGTGTATGGAACCAGATATTGTCTGTAGCAATCTGGCAATTATCTCTCGTGGATCTCTGCAGAGAGGCTAAAATATAGGTTATGTGGTTTTTTTTCAAACATGCTGTAGGAAAAACACAGGGCCTGCTTTTACTTTTTTCTATCAAAAACATGCTTAGAAAACATTTTACACAAGTATATTTTGAAGATACTGCTGTGCTCCTTCTTTCTTTGTCATCTCTTTATTTAAGTATTTGTGTTAGGCAGGGAACTCATTCTGCTAAATAATTAACATACACCATGAAAACTACTATAAAAAGATTACATAGGTTTCTACTGTGATGTTATGAACATTTCAAAAATTCCGTCACCTTGTTCGTAAGCTATGTCACTTCATGTAGTATTTGACAGTATGCAAATATTTTAGAGTGCAGGAAAATCAACTGGCTGCTGGAAGCTCCCAGCTTATTCTCTCTGACCTTTTATTGTATGCTATCTCCAGTAAAACAGTGTTGGTGATACATTTTTAATCTTCTACCCTACAAGGCACAGAGCCAGCAACAACACTTTTTATGCCATGTGTACACATGGGTTGCTCTTTTCTTCTCTAGAAAGCTTGGAAATGGAGGGGAGCCTTCATGTTTTCAGCCACCAAAGAGGTGTCTCCTTTCTGCCTACCCTTAAACATGAATATGCTTGCTAGGCTGTAAGTCTGCAAGCTTTGACACTTCTGTAATGCACTGTCAGCATATACAGAGTACCAAACACTCTGTAAATGTGAACTAGCAATTAATTATATTGAAATATCAGTGTCTTTCAAAGACATGCAGCTTCTCACACATGGGGAGAGCCCCTCCATATTTATATATTCACTTTTGAGCCAGGTTGCTGCAAAGGCCTAGAGCACTTCCAAAAATGACACTGACAAACGAAGAGGCAGTAGCAACAAGGCAGCTTTCACTCATGCTCATAAATAACTTGATACATGTCCTTCAGTCACTCCCAGAGCATTTTTTTCTTATTGCTTTTGAGAAGAGAGACTCAGCTTCAGAAGCAGAAGTAACTAACTCCAGAGTGCTGGTCTGCTTGCTGGATTAGAAGCCCTGCCAGGTGGTGGGTACAGCTGTACCCTTATTACCTGTGCGTCCTTTCCAGTGCAGGTGAACTCTTGTCCAGTCTGATCTGTAGAAACACATCAGGATTACTCCCAGGGGAGTTCATTGATGCAGCTCCATGGGATGATTTTCTGGCTTATACCACTGGGACTAGATTTAAATCAAGTGGGAGATTGCTGCTTTTGGCCCATGGGTGGGTTGTGTAAACACACAACTGTAAGAAATATCTGCAAACACACAAAAATCTGTAGGAATGTCACAGGATTTGGTGAAGGGACAGAATTGGTGAGCTTTGACTGGAACAGGAAAGAACAGAGTTGAAATTGTTGGAACACAAACTCAGAGACTCAGAACCTCTCTAATTCATCTTCATTTGGAAGGTTATAGGAGACATTGGTCTCAGGCAGGCAAGAGAAGATGAAGAATGTTCTCCTCATGCCTTGGGGGCAAAGCAGGGCACATGGCCATGCATTTTCCTTTCTCTCTTGGTGCACAGCTCCTCGTGGAACTCTCATTTACTTTATTGTCAGTGCTTTTCAAAAGCATGGCTTGTTGTCTCTATTTCTGTCTTTTCCTGACAATTATGCCTCTCCCTTTAGGCAAGAGAAGGAAGTATTGTCTTTGAGTCTGAACCAAACCTTTAGACTTAGTTTTCTTGCCTCAGTTCACTAATTATAACAAATGACTATAATTGCTCTTCTGGTCAGTCTTGCCCTGGCCAGTTCATGGTAGAAAGCAGAATAAATTACATGCATTACAATCAGGGAATTAGGCAGAATAAATAAATTGCTATCAGATTAACAAATTGCTATCGGGTGGCATCTTGGCCTCAATTTTCACCAGACTACTTAAAAATCTGCCTAACTTGATTTTTATTAGATGCCTAGCATTTTTATGTCCTGTTTTTTAAAAAATACATAGGAGTTAAAACCCTGATGATAAAGCAAGTTGTGTAAATTCATATTGCCTACAATATCATTACTGCCTGCACAAAGCTCAAATATTTGACTTTTGAAACTGATTCTTGCAGACAAAGCGAAGAGCTGCCAGAGAAATTTTGGATCTGGGATAGCCTACACACTGAAACATGCCTGACTCTTCTCCTGCAGGAAGTCTGTGGAATTCCCTCACTGGATGCTTCCAGTGCTGCCCAAGAGGGTAATGCCAGATTTCCTGGGATGGGAGCACTGAGCTGCCCAGCTCTCTGCACACCTGATCCATTTCCATTCACCTTCTTTAGAGCCTTCACAGTGTGTAAGGTGTCTCTGAGGTGGCTTTTTATTAAGAGCAGAATCTTGTAAAAAAATAGCTGTAGGGAAAAAAGTCATAAAATTAATTCCCAGTCCTAAATAGCCAGTCATCCTTCTCATCTTCAGGTATCCACATGGAAAAGATGAAGGGGAAGTTTGATTGCAAGGATCCAAGGAGTTTTACAGCCTGTACATGCAGGAAGTTGGGAGAGCATTCCCAGCAGCGTGGCATGTTGTGTTTCATGCTGTTATGGAGATTTTCTTAATGGGATTCTGTGAGAAATGCTGTGCTTCGATGAGACAAGTTAAAACAATTGGAGTTAGCTCAGATTTCCTTTTCAGGCCACATTTCTGAATTCCATGCTATCCAAGAGCTCCACATCCTTGGTAACTTTTGGCAGAGGGTAGAAATTGCCACACATCAGTACCTCACAGGTTTCCCTAACTCCAACTGGGACCTGAAGCATCAGAATGGAAAAAGAACCTAATATGTGAGGTTTATCTTGTCTGCACCAATAGGTAAAAATATCCTGTTGTAGTGTGGCTCACTGCGATCCCTAGTCCAGCTCAGGTGGGGCGAGCACAGCGTAAGATAGAGGAAAGGGTGTGATGAATTTGCCCAAAAATAAACAACTTTAATAGCAAAATAAAAAAATGAAGAAACTGTGCAGTCTGAGGGTCAAGATCCAAAGACGGGGGGATGTGGAGACCATAACAAGATACAGGGATATTCTGAGGGTGAGGGTCCAGTCACCAACATGAGCTCAGAACATGACCTTGAACGTGACGGGTTCTGAACTGACTACAAGGGCCAGAAACATGACCCAATCTAGAATAGTTCCATTCATGTCCCATTAACATCCTGACTCTCATGAGCCATGACCTGACCAGGTATCTCCCTTTCAGTGTCCCACTTCCCATGGTCTCAGGTTGATGCCTCCTGTATATACTTCCAAGGCTAAACCACTGCTCATCCCAGCTGGCTGCATTCCCATAATAACTAAAAAAAAAAAAAAAAAAAAAAAAAAGGCAGAGAACTTTCAGATCAGCAGATCTGAAGCAGCAATATCAGTCTTTTCCATCAATTTTCTTACATTGAGAATTCCAGTCCAAACTGTAATATTATAAAAACCGGTTAGGTTTTTTTTTTTCACTTTCACCTTGCTCCTTTTATCAATTAATTTTTTTTTGGTTATCAGACACTTTTTAGTGGGTGCACATATGTAGACTTTATAAAATAAGTGTTTCCCTTTGGGACTACAGCTTAAGGTCACTTCTCTGATAGTTTAAATAATTGAAGAGTTTCAGGGTCTTTGTGAATTGGTCTGTAAAAATCCATTTTTTTCTCACTAGTTGTAGTGATAATGTTTAAAAACAATATGAAGACAGTAGCTATTCCTCCTTACATGGAATAGTAAATTCCAGTTTTTGTACATATAAACATCTAGGTAAGAAAGGAAAAGTACTTCCAGAGTGGTTTTATTGATTGTTATAGCAGCATGCAGTGGAAGAGTTGGTGTATTTATATGCAGGATTATACTGATAACTTCTAAGCTTGGGTGCATCCCTAATTTTGCTGAAGATAATTTTCTCTTTGTCCTGTGCTGTGTGCATAACGTTCAGCAGCCTTTGCTGCCATTCATCTCTCAGCCTCGGTCACAAGCAGCTCTGGGGACATTATGTGCAATTGGGACATATTTGGGGGTGCCTGAGGTGATTGTTTACCTGTAATTCTTGTTCTCCAAAATACATGGTAGCAGCTGGGTCCCTGCACAAACCTCCCCATCCAAAGCAGAAGTTCCACCATGTCCAGCTTGGAGAAGCTGGCTGTGTATTTATTCACTCATGGGCAGAGTGGCCTCATGCTCCAAGAAGCAGCCATCAGCCAGGAGCTGGATGCTATCACTGCACCCCCTGAGTGTGCTGAACTCACCTCCCCCATCCATCTATAGATTCACCATCAGCTTCTCTTCAAAGTTAATACAGAGTAATTATTGCCCTCCTGGAACCATTAACTGGGTGTCCCTCAGCACAAAGGCATCACACTCGTTGGAGACTCTGCTTCTTAACTCTTGCTCAGATGTCTGGATGTGTCCTTTTCTTTCACAGGAGTGTGAGGGTGTCAGTTAAACTGTCTGAAATTGGCTTAATTGGTCCTTTGACACTGACGGAAGCATTTGAATTACTGATGAACTGAAGTGGAACATAAATGTAGCAACACTCAGTAAGTTTTTTCATCATCTTGGACATAGCACATGGTTTTGGTAAGGTATTCTTTTACAGTACTTCCCTCTGTTTTTCTTAGACATTTAAGAGGAAGAAAGATTCAGAAGTAATTGCAGGATAATTCTAATAGAAAGGGATTTTCATTCTGTATAAGTAAAGAATTGGTACAATTTTTTCAAAGATTCTTTGTTCTACAATTTTTCAAAGATTCAATTATTATTTCCTAGTAATTATACAACTAGAAATACACAGTATTCAAGTTACTATTTTAGCCTTAATTAGAAAAGGTAAATAAGAAAACATAACTTAATTCACTAAGCAAGTGTCCTAATCAGTCTACTGTTTTCCTGCTCATTTGAGTTTTCTGCTAATTTCAGGGAATTCACATGTTTTATACACTTCCTTTAAATGTCTTTGATTCTCTTCTTTTTTATTTACATGGAAAACCTGCCTTTTTTTCAGTCCTAGTTCTAGCATTGCACCATATCCAAGATTTAAAGCTTTAGCTTTTTTAACTAAGTTTGCCAATTGTACCTAGGGGATTGACTTTAAATAGCACATGAGAAACAGCTGGAAATACTCTTTATACATACTTGGAAATTGTGTCATTGCTCCTTTGTGTAGAGATATAGGATAGGTTTCTGTTTCATTTAATGTTAAAAAATAATATTTATAAAGGAACTAAATCTAGAACTGTTTTCACTCTCTTTTTGAATAAATGACACCTAAGAGATTACTTACATATATAAGCTAAAACTTGTGTAAAACACTTTGATCAGTCTGAAAATACAGCTTTTATGGAGGAACCTATACCCTTTCAGGATAAATTTTGCAGCATTATAGGTACTAAACCTTAAGTTTGTCTCCCCAACAGTCAGTATTCCCAACAAAAGCACTCTCCAGCTACTGTATCCATTTCAGTCTTCTTGGCCTTAAATATAGCTGTTACTGCCACTCCAGTGGGACGAATTACATGTATTATCTTTCTAATCCTAATCTGTAACCTTCTGAGTAACCCTGAATGCAGCTCTCATTCTCAGGTTTAGAAATGAATGTTGTGCTGTGATTGTGTGCAGGATATGTCCTATTTCCTGGCATTTTGGGGTCTTTAAAACTCTTGGAATAACAAAAGAATGCTTGTGTGTTTATTCTAATAGATTTGATAAGTTTTTGTCTATGTAATTTATCTTGTACAATGTCTGTCTGTGGAGTTTTAGCTTTCGAAGTACCAATCTAGAGTCTTTTCACTCTGTTTTTAACCAAGGGCCACAAAGCTGTGTCCCCCACATAAGTGATAATGTCATTTAGTGTAAAGGTGTGTTTGGTCTCTGTGGTGCATTCACATGCAGAGTACAGGTAGGTGACTGAACATCCCACACAGTCCCAAAGCACGAGTGAGAATTGCTCCTCTCCTGCTGCCATTGTTTCTTTTCTGGTTTAGCTTCATGGCCCCTTTTTATTTCCCTGCCAGGAGGCCTCTGCCCAGAACAACCATCCACTTAGAGATGTCAGGGAAAGGCCCTCAGAATGAATTTAGCATGGAGAAATAGCATAGCTGAGTGTGGAGTGTCACCTCTGGATTAACCTGTGCCCAGGCTGGTCCTGCACCATCCCTGAGCAAGATCACAGCCCTTGCCAGCTGAGCACAGTCTGCTGCACTTCCAGGAAAATACTGCACAAGTGGGAATCATGTCTAAAACAGTGAAATATTATCTAAAGCCATGGTGGATGTGAAAGAAGCTGCGTTTATAGACAGTTCATCTTTTAGCTTCTCTGCTGCTGCTGTCAGAAAAAAAATCCCTTTTTACCTCTGAGTCCTGAAAAGCACCTTAGTGATGGTCGGGTTGATCAGAAAATAACCACAGCATGTTGGTGGCATCACAGCTGGATTCATTTTGTTTTATTCCTTCAGACTCTCCACTGTTCTGCTAACATAGCATTTAGTCATTATCCTATTGAGATTATGGTATCTGAGGTCAGCTGTAAGTATGTGCCTTTTTCCCCCTTTCATTCACTCATCTGTCCCGGAACATCCTGTTTCCTGCTGTGTGAGAATGTTATCTTCACACTCTGGTTTCAAGTAGGGTCTGTTCAAGTGTGTCAAAGCAAGAGCTGCTGTCTCTCAATCTCTGCACTCCAGTGTCTGAACATTCCATGGATTCATAAAGAAAGAATTTCCATTCAGAAAGATTTTATGCCCATCACTTTCTGGATATACTTTGGATTCTTGCACAAGGTAAAAATTTTGTAAGTCTGTTAATGAAGACAGCTGACAGATTTTGCCATAGTTAGTAAAAGCATACAAAAGGCTTTATTTGACACTGGGCATTTGTGGAAGATAGACCCATTTAAAATGGTGTTTGTGTAACTATCTCAGCTCTTAGACCTGGAAAATGCAATATGTAACTCTTAGACATTTGATGGGAGAAGGTTATAGCTCCTCCTTTAATGTTGCACAGGGCTTGCAAACCTCTCAACAGCTTTCCTGCGTGCCATTATGAACTGGATGAGGAACTGGACTGTGACCATATTAAACCATATTATGGAGAAGAGACTTGACTTTGAACTCTGTGCTGCTGATAGGAGTCCTGGAAGCAAGAGATTACATCCTGCCTCAGATCAGTGTTCCAGATACACAATTTAGAGTTCCCTTTGTTTTTCAGTAAATCATGGATTTGTCTGCTTTATTTACTCAAACTGGCTTGCTCCCTCCTCAGTTGTTGTTGCTGTCATTGATTGTGGATGGTTCTCTAGTGCTAAATGAAGTGTAAGTACAGGAAGTCTTCACAAGACCTGCTTTATTTTCTCCTGCGTCTCCCAAACAGAAGTGTCTAGGACTGCTTTGGTTACAGCTTGATATGTTTTTTTCTTCATTAGATAATAACTTGTGTCCAAGTAGGCTTTTGTTTTTCTTTTGATAGTGTAATTTCCTCTTTCTGCCTAGAGAGGCTATTAAAAAGGTAATTAAATAATGGGTGAGCATGCAGAATACAGTGATTGACTGCAGGCAATAGTAAGTAGAGATGTACTTCAGATATTTATTTATGTGCTGAAACAGGATCCAAATTGCCATGTTCCTGTAAGAATGCATTGGAACAGAGGAGAGGAGGAGAGATCCTTAGTTATGGATTCTCAGTAACAGTTATTTGTAACTTTAATCTTGTTGACTGGAGAACAGTTTTCTTCTGTATGATTATTTGCTACGGGCTTGCCTTCTGCAGTATTTGCTCAAGATAACTCTTGATGAATCAGCCTTACTTGCTTGAAAAGTGTTCATGTCTGGTAAAACAATACTTGAATAACAGGATGGTAGGATTGCAACACAAGATGTTTTGCTGGCAGCAGATTTGAGAGGACAACTCATTCCTGAGAGTGCTAAATTTAATCTGAGTAGCACTTGATCCATATCCCTGACAGGTAAAGCTGAATGGTGTTAAAGCAAGAAATTTTTTTTGTGCATGAGAAAGACAGATAAAATATAATATAATACCATAGTCTGCCATACAGACAATGGAGCTTTGACATGATACTGAGAATTATTTCTCCAGGCAGAGGTGATGAGAAAGGAAGTAAGAAAGTGAAAGAAAGCAAGCTCAGACTGCGTGAAACTGGACTGCAAAGGCTTTAAGGTGCAGAGTAGGAGGAGGTTGGAACTAACCTCAAGCTAGAAAAGAAAAAAATATCCAGGGTAGAATTTGTAGCAATAAAATGAATGAATGAATGAATGAATGAATGAATGAATGAATGAATATTAAACTATATTATCATCATGTCTCAGTTTACAAAACAGGTGTCTGCCAGGGAAGGCAGAAACCTTCCTCGGAATGCAGAATGTAAGTACCTTCCCTCCAAAAAATTTTAATTTTGAAATTAGGGGCTCTCAGGCAAAGATATCGGAGGAGGAATAACAGTTCTTTGATAGTATGTATAACAAGGCAAACAAAATCCAGTAACTGTGGCATTAGCACAAACAGAACCAGGGACCCGGTAACTCCTCTCGAGTGCAGGCCCTTCCCCCTCCGGTGCAGTCACGGTCACGGCCGGCAGGAATGAGCGACATCCCGGGCTGGGGCTGCGATGTAGCAAAGGTTTCACGGCGGCGGCTGGAACTGCGGGACAGTGCCGGCTGCGGCTTGGGGAAAGCCAGAGCAGGAGCAGAGAAACAGCGGGGCTGGGGCAGCGGGGCCCGGCTGCGAGCAGGGCAGGGAGAGCGAGGTTCGGGATCCCCGGGCACTCGGGGTTCGGGATTCCCAGAGAGCACTCGGGGTTCGGGTTTCCCAGAGAGCACTCGGGGTTCGGGATTCCCAGAGAGCGCTGGAGGTTCGGGATTTCCAGAGAGCACTCGGGATTCGGGATTCCCAGAGAGCACTCGGGGTTCGGGATTCCCAGAGAGCACTCGGGGTTTGGGTTTCCCAGAGAGCACTCGGGGTTTGGGTTTCCCAGAGAGCACTCGGGGTTTGGGTTTCCCAGAGAGCGCTGGAGGTTCGGGTTTCCCAGAGAGCACTCGGGGTTCGGGTTTCCCAGAGAGCACTCGGGGTTCAGGATTCCCAGAGAGCACTCGGGGTTTGGGTTTCCCAGAGAGCACTCGGGGATCGGGATTCCCAGAGAGCACTCGGGGTTCGGGTTTCCCAGAGAGCACTCGGGGTTCGGGATTCCCAGAGAGCACTCGGGGTTCGGGTTTCCCAGAGAGCACTCGGGGTTCGGGATTCCCAGAGAGCACTCGGGGTTTGGGATTCCCAGAGAGCGCTGGAGGTTCGGGATCCCCGGGCACTCGGGGTTTGGGATTCTCGGGACCCTCCAGGTTCGGGATTCCCGGGCACACAGCAGACGGTGCTCGGTCCCTCAGGGCTGAGCTCCAGCGGTGCCGGTGAATTGTCCCCGCAGTAAGCGACAGCCTGGCTGCCCTCTCCAGCCCAGTCTTTTACCTGCCTCCATTGTCACGGTATCTCTGTCCCCCCAAGGAAAACTCCCAAAAACCAGAGGAGTTCCCCCTCCCCACCACCTCAAGCACCCAGCCATCAGTGCTTCTTACCAACTCAATGGGAAAAAGTTCCACAAGTAACAAGGAAAGAACAGGAAAAAACCCCAACCTCCAACACATCAGCATCAAAAAGGTCCTCACTGTACCCACCTGTATTCCCTCAAAGGCAGAACTTTAGATGTTGCTCATTCATACCTGATACCAACACAAAACACTATTTTCTCTTTCAGTAAATTTTGTAATATTTCTTCTTTTCATTCAGACTACAGATATATGCTTTGGAAACAGACTGTCAAAATACAAAGACCCCTTAATTTCATTATATACTCCAGAAAGAAAAGACATCCTCAGCATTTGAAATTTCCACGTGCTAAAGGTTTTCCATTAGAATCATGTCAAGCTGGATTAATGGAATTCAAATGGAAAAAATTAGGCTATGTTTGGGCAGTTGTTCATTTGGATTTTTGCTTTTCAGTTATGTCCTGAGATAGTGAAGGATTTTGTCCGATTTATTCACACGCCCTCTCCCAAAACCACAAAACAGAAGGTGGCAGCAATTCAAGGGAAAAGAAAACCAGGATGGTAACAGAGAATTTAGAGACTCAAAATGTATCTTGTTTCTTTGACACCAAGATTACCTAATGAATCAACAGAGCCTCGCTCAGCTAGAGCTTCCTCGTGATCTTCTGACCATTTGGAAATTCTGGCAGCAGTGTGAGAATAACAGATTGCCATGGTCTGAGCCTGGCAAAATGCCAGTGCTTCCATGAGAAAACCTCTTTTCCTGGTATCTACTGTGAGATGTGATCAGAGACAGAGCAGAGCAGGCTCCACCTTACGATTGAAAGGAAAAAAACTTTATTAACATAAAACTACAGGGAAAAAACACACAGAACACAGGATGAAAACCTTCCAAATTTCCTCCTCCTTCCCCCACCAAATTTCCTAATTCCATTACCACCCTTTAGATAATCAATTCTCAGTTCTTTGAGAAGAGAGGCCTCCCTCTTGCACCACAGACTTCACCCAGGAAACAGTCGAAACTTCTCGTGTTTCCGTGTCACATGTGGCACCGCCCGGAGAACATTTTGCCATCGTGACCTCTTCCTTCCATGTCCAGTGCTCTCACCACTGCACATGGACCAGAGCTGCTTCTAGGGTTTTTTTCCCTTTAAGGATGCTTTGTCCAGTTCCAAAAAACAGCACAGTCCCTCTCCTTTTGGGACACCTGTCCCCCCCATGTTTCACCCCCTGGGGCTGAGGGGTCTCTTGAACAGAGATCATCTTCCTCTTCTTCTTCTTCGAAGACGGAGGGCACCACCACCACCCTCCTCACCCGTGGTCTCTGTTCACACACTTTCACATCACCACACTCTCCTGGCTCTGAGCCCTTGCCTTCCCCTAGAATGCAGTCTCTGTGTCACAGGAACTCAAGGGTTCTGTCCATAGCTATCCAAGAAAAGTCCAGCCAAAGGCCGTTCCATCATCTCCTCCCACCTAGGATTCTTCTCAACTTCTCTCACTCTCACCAACTCCAGGAGGAATCAGCATTTGCAAGGTTTCCATCGTCCCAAGAAGGGTTAAAATTCCCAGGCTCTGCCGGTTTGGTTCATGAACTCCCACGGCTGGCTGCCCTGCTGGGCACCCCCTCCCTTCTCCTTCACTCCAGCCGCGCTATCACAGGCACAGGCTGCTCTCTCTCTCTCCCTCCGGGGGGGAATGGGGGATGGCTGCCCGAAGCCCTCGCAGTGCAATGCTCCTCCACCCTTCGGCCCAGGCCTGGCCTACCTCCCTCCGGCCACATGGCTCCCCTCCCCGCCCCTGCTCAGCTCGGAGCTGGACAGGGGAGAGGTCTCCTTTGGTCCAGGACCGGAACTCAAAAGGAACTTCCAGTGGAAATTCACAGCTTTTAACCCCCTGTGTTCTCAGAGGCGTATCCATGCCCTCAGTGGACAAACCAGGTGCCAATATTAAAATCTGGACATCGATTGGCGTGACCACACCATCCCAAAAAAACCATTTCCCCTCAAACCACGACACAGATGACCTTTAATTCCAAAGGAGATGTTCCTTCAGTCTTTAACATCATGCAATGTAGAAGTACAGGTCTGCTGAAAAGCTCCTGGGAATAAAATCCATATTTTCCTTTATATTTTAGCATAGCTGAAGCCTGGTTTAATCCAGGGCCATTTTAGAAAGGACATTTCCTTGACTGAAAACAATATACAATAGAACAAGGGGAAGAGCTGTGAGTGAAACAGCAAGAAACCACCAAGGTTACACAGATTATGAGTTTTATAGACACAGAGAAAAGTAATAGAATTTTTATCTTGCATTAAGGGGAAGAAAAAGCATCGGGAATAGAGGGAATAGAAAGGTATATTTTACAGCCTGAATAAATTTACTGTAAAGCACACCAAATACAACAGAATCTATTTTTTAAACTCTTGAACAAAATGAGAGCTTTTCAATTAAAAAGAAAAAAAAAGTTTACCTGTCTTAGTGAGACTGAAGCACTTTTATTTTTAAAAATTATTTTGGAAGAATCCCAAGCCCTCCAAGTCTTCAGGCACAGTAGACGTCAGACAAACCCACTTAAAAGCAAAGAAAGCAGTTTGCAAATTACTGTTTACAACAGCAAGTTTGCACTATGTGTCCATGAGAAAAGCAAATAACAAGACATGCAGCAACAGGTTTGAAAATGGCAAGACAATACTTCTGTTCCTTCAGGCATAGGAATTCAGAGGATAGAATATTCACAGCATATATCTGGAGCTGACACTGTCAGAATTCCTCCTTGCAGAGAGAGGGTGACTGGCTATTAGAGAGTCCAGTAGTGCAGTTAGAAGCAGCAGCAGTTGAGAGAAGTTCTTAAATAAGGCCAGATATTTTCCACAAACTAGGGAGATTCAATCATATTTCATCTCCAGTCTAGACATAATTTTTGTATCAAGCAGGTGTACGGTAGCTCACTGGTGCTATGAATGTATTTATTTTGCTTTTGTCTTTGCAAAGTATAAATTCTTCATTAAATATTTCAGGTTTCCTTATCTGTCCTAATTCATGCAGGAAAATCCTGATAGATGGGTGCTTAGCTACAGAGACAGAAGACCAGATTTTGTATGCAAATTTTCTACACTTGGGGTTCTCTTTATCAGTAGTTCAAGGAATGTATCTGGATTACAAACACAGTTTGGTCAAATTTTGGTATCTGGACCAGGCTGGGGTTACTGCAGAGTAAAGCATTTAATGAGCTGCAGGAATGACAGAACATTCCTCAGAAGATGCTCTACAATGCTGACAAAGGGATTTTCCAGAGCAAAGACATCAGCTGCATGGAACACAGAGAATGAAGAGGTTCAAGACAGAAGGATGTGTCTCTCTCAAACTGGTGTCTGAACACCCAAATTAATGAGTTTGCTCCAGCCCCACCAGAATTCTAATAGTTACTGCATCTGAAAAGGAAAGGGGAGTCTGGAGGAGAATTTTTCCCTCTTCTCCAGGCAGAGACACCCTCAGCAGCAGAGTTTAGCAGATAACACTTGGTATCACAAAGAAAAGTCAATTGCCTTGAAGCCCTCAGTATTTAAAAGTGCCCAGCATTAGTCTGTCCTTCATTTCCTACTGACCAGGGTCCATTTATCTGAAGATACTAATGCAACCCAAGAATAGACACGGCCCCTATCAACCTTTTATCCCTCTGCCATTTTGTGCAATTCCTAAGTTTAATGATTCATACTAGAAATTAAAGAATATAAGTACCATGACAACAATACTCCTGATTCTGCTTTCTGGACTTCCCACCCTGCATCCATGCCTAATGTGTCTGGGCTTTCTGGGACAGTGGATGACAGCAGAAGTGACTCCTATGCCTGAGTGAGCCCTGAGCAATGGGATGTGTCTCCACTTTTCTCAGGGAACACACCCTGCTGCTGTTCCCCAGCCCGCCCTTCTCTGTGTTATACAGCACACGCTAAGAAGAGGAAGGAAAAACAGAAGCTGAGCTTCAGATATTTTGCACATGTATTTGGACAGAAAAGAAGTAAACTCTAAGAGAGCTGGAATAAGGCAATATGTTCCAAACAGAATCCTCTGGGGAACTGTACTCTCCCAAACCACTTTCTGTCTGTTTATGCACCCTGTCACTGAGTGTTGTACAGCTGAATGCTCCACAGACTTCTGTCAGCCTTTCATCATCCCCTTCTCACAGCCATCTGAAATGCCATCAAATTCTGGAGTGATTCAAGTAGGGACTGGGGATTTCTCTGCTTGAGGACAAAACAAACAGAAACACCTTTCCTGAGCTGAGCTGAGCTGAAATTCGCCAGTGCCATGGCGTTAAGCCTGGCTGGCAAAACATAATGAAGTTATTATAAGGAATGAGACACAAATATTTTTGTCTGCTCAGTCTGGGTTCTCCCACACTAGCTAATTAGCCCACTGTCCTGGGATGCTGCAGGCTTCATGAGCTATCTGAAATCCATTTATTTCGTCACATTCTGAGACTTGACAGGGATAAACTATGACAATGCTGTAACAAACAGTTTGGTTTGGTGTTGGGGTTTTTTTATGTGTGATTTTGCTGTTCTGAATACATGGAGTCACCAAGCAGTACTGATTATAAAGACTCACAAACAGAGGCTCTACTACTGGTATACAAAACCTGCTTAGTAAAATTTTTGCTTTTATCTTTTTCTGCTACCACTGTTATAATACATGGAGTTTTGGCTTCCAGAAGCTAATTTGCTGCATCTCAGTTTATTATTTTATTTCTTTATCTAAAAGGCGATTTCCCTCATTTGAAGAGAACAGAATAACCAAGCTCTACTAGAGAAATTATTGTGTACTCTTACTCTTAAAGTACCTTTTAAAACCTATCATTTATGACAGTAAAAAATAAGCTATTTTTTAATTTGTAATTCTAAGGAGCTGCTTTGTACATTTCAGTTTTGAACTTTGAGAAAATCTGACGAGTACCATTTCCTCCCAAACCTGTGCATCACAAATTACTAGTGGAAAACAGACCAAACCAGAAAGAAGTGATCCTGTGAAAAAAGGGGGTTTGTTCAGTAAGTGATCACTACAATAAAAAGGGAGTACTCATGTATGAGAGCACTCATTGATGCAGGATGGAAAAGTTGTTTAGCAGCTTCCATGAGGGTCTCTATCCTTTTGCTTTGCTTATACATTTTGCTTACAGAGTACTTCATTTTCACAGCAAGGCCTACTTATTTTAGGAAGTCTTTAAAAGAAAACATTTTCCATTAATAAAGGTTAGGCCTAATTTTTGTTAGGCACCTTAGTACAAAGGTGGAATTCACCACATTTAACCAAATTAACATGCAGTTGCTTCAACGGTGCATCCCTCAGCATGGAAGAATGAGGTATACTCGGATTATTCCTCATGCATCATCTTGCAGGCATTCCCTGCAGTTTGCTTATCTCTGTAGCTTGGAGCAGTAAGCAGCTTATGGATGTGGTCCATTAAAAATATGTTTGCTTTATTCTTCAGTTTTATATCAAAAAGGAGAGACAGATTTAAAATCTGGAGCTAGAAATTCAAACGAAATAATTCCTTTCAGCCAAATTAAAAAGTGAACATCTTATCTAGGTTATGCAGGTCCCATCAATTTGTAGAGGTACAAAGGATGTAATCCTCTCTTATTCTGACAGATCTCAAACACTAAAGGCTCTGTAGCATGCACAGAGCCCTCTTGGAGTTTGAAACATTAGATTTTCCTCTAATAAACCCAATCAGCATTTTCCCATTTCTTGTCAGTGTAGCAAGGGCAGACTTCCAATAATTTGCCTTAGGGAAATCTATATATTTATATATATTATATATATATCATGGTGTTAAGTCTTAAGTGCTGCATCTGAAACACACTTCAAACTCCAGTTTTGGAAGGGGCAGTAACAGCAGGTGGCATCCTAAATGAGTTCCGGGGGAATTAAACTGCAGCTGTAAACAAGCAAGGTCACTAATGAGCTGAGACAGAAAACAGAGCTGCTGGCTGCCTTTCAAGTTCAGAGGAGTATTCAAATGGATATGTTATACTTGAGAGCAGAGAACTAGATCAGTGTAATAATTAATTCATTGTTTATCTGAAAGTTGTTAGAAATTTCAGGGGTAATATCCAAAATGCAGGCAATTGGAAGCTGAGTCCATTCTGTGATCCAGTATTTACCACAGCAGGGCACCCCGGAGCTGTCACTGAGGTCACAGTTACACACACAAATGTGAAGAGACAACCATCTCAACACAAAGAGCCACCACACATTAAAATCTATTGCAAACGCATCAGAAAACAATGTCATAATAATCCATGTGTAAGAAAATAACTTTGATGCCCAGAAGTTGTCTTTGCCACCAAGGGGAATTGCAAATGGTGTCCTGCTGACATTTTTCTATAAAAAGAAAAATCAAGAGGGGACTGAAGCACATGCTCTTTACTGGGACAAGTTCGGAAAGGGGAAAAAAAAGGCAATTATATAAGCAGAAATGTTTTAACAGATTAGTACAATTTCTCTACACCCCAAAACAGTGATCTTGCAAAAACCCTCTGAATGATTTTTGCCAGGTCTGATGGCCAGTGGGAGGCTGTGGAAACACGTACACATGACCTTCAGCTTTGGATTACAGGCTGACAGAAGACTGTGGGTGGACAGACGTGGTGCGGATTTCGGGAGCTGTTCCCTGGCCCAGTAAGTCACAAAATTCCTAGTAAGTACACAAAACACAAATGCATATTTTTTCTCCTCATTTGTTAGTAAAAGAATCAAAAAAACCTCCAAAACCATAAATGATTAGAGGTGTTTACTAAGGTCAAAGCTTTATGTTGCTTTATGAACATTACTATATCAGTATATTCCAATGTGCCTTTCCAAGGGGAAATGTATGACATTGGTTTCCAGGAAGTGGAAAAGGATTCTCAAAGAAAGCACAGGAGAGATGTTCTGTTCCAATCACCTTCCTCTCAGCTGGGCAAACATGAATGAAACTTTTAATTTCCTCTGTGAATCAGCTAGGTGACTAGCTTGAGTCACCTAGTTTGCTCAAGCAAATCACAAAAGCCACTTTTTGTATAAACTGATACTCTTCTCCCCACAGAACAGATCTGCCCTCCCATCCTATGCACCGTGGGATCTGTTTGAAGCCAGACTGCTATTCATCAAGTTCACATGAACGTAACATAAGCAGCACTGCTCTCAGGACTCCTTCATACTAGAGACAGATTTCTGAAGCTCTACCAATGTTCACAAAACAAATAAGCTTTTTTCATATTTTATTTAGTGTCACTAAAATAAATATATTGATAAATAGGCAGCCAACAAGTAAAGCATGGTTCACTGTGGTAAAAGAGACAGAGTATGAAGGAATCTGTTCTTTAAACATGACTTTAATATTAGGGCTTGTTAACTTCTTTTAGCTCACCCTCACTATAAAGGCCAAAGCTGGGGACTCAGAGCACATAACTCCAGGAACTCCTACTGTTCAGGTGATCCTGACACTGTTACATCAGTCTTGAAACAGCATTATGGATTTCATCAGAGAATCAGTTCCAGACATTTCCCCCTTCAGATCACCTTAATGAGCACACGCTTCTACATGTGACACAGGCCCCACTGAGAATCTTGTGTTTTATACTAAGGCCAATATTAATTGCAGTTGGAATGCAAATCTAAGCATAAGTAGTTGAACTGAAATCCAAGCTTATGCTTAATGAATTCAATAAAAAATTATGTTTTTTCTTACAAACAAACAAACAAACAAAAGCAAAACACCCCCACTGAAAACAGGTGGGTTTCTTTTTTATTTTCCCCATCTTTTAAAACAAATGCTCTGATTTATTGTTAGATATTTCAAATGATCTGGAAATATCTCTGTACATGTCCTTATCCACGTGGGGTCTTATAAAATTTGACATTTAAAAGCTGGTAAAAAAGTATTTAAAATTATTTGCCCCTCAACTAAAGATTATATATTCCCACTTAGGCAAAGTCAAATTCTTTCAGAGTTGTATAAGGCATGTCAGTTTCAAAATCTGATTCTGAAAATCAGTTCTTTCTTAGACTATGAGGTATGTTTTCTTAGTTGGTTGACTTACATTTCCTACAAAATCAAGGCTAGAGACAATGAGGCAGGCTTGAAATAAAATGAAATAAATGAGGCAGGCTTGAAATAAAATCTCAAAAAATGCTTGCTTCCCTGGGTATCCTTGTATTTTCCCAGATATGGTAAGTTAAATCTCCATACTCAAGCTGCAAGTTTTAAAGGTGATATTATAGGTAGTTTTAAATCCTTGAAAACAGAAGTTGGCTAAGGAAACTTTGACAGACCTTGAACAACAGCACCTCATAACTCCTTCATAATGCAACCTGACTGCTATTGATTCGAGGCTGCTCTGTATTCCACTTAGCTGTGCCTCTTCATTTGAGTTTCTTGTATTATCCTCATTAATTAAACCAGTTTTGTGGTAGTGCAGTGACAGCCGAGCAGTACCTTCTGAATACCCAAGTCCTGGGTCCTCTTCAGTACTTGGTTTCCATAACTGCTAATGATCAGGTTGTACTAGAGGGTACTTTTGGATCACCGAACACTCCTGGGCCAGGAAGAAAAGGTGACAACTCAGCTGATTCTCCCTTCAGAGAAAGGGAGACTTCTTTTTGTCCCCAGAACTCTTCATTATTGGATAGAACATCAGAGCAAAGTGCTGGGAGCATGAAGTTTCTTTGCAGTCAGTGCTCTGCTGCAAAAGTTCAAAAGTTGGCAAAGTCCTACACATCTGTGTTACTGGATGTTCATCCTTGTGCTGCAAAGTTTCCCAGTAACTCTGTCCAGCTTCCAGGGGAATATGGAATAGCCCTGCTGGAGCAGTGCTCCCAGTGAATGCCTCTGCTCAAAGCAAACCCTTCTCTCCCAGCAGTAACTCCTGTGAGCCCTGAGCCACACCAAGCAGCATACACACATCATCCTGAACGCCACACCTAAAGCCCCTCCACAGCATTGTAAAATCCTGCCAGGCAAGATCCAATGGGAACTGTACAACCTCCCTGTAAGCTCCCTGCAAGCTCCCTGCACAAGCCTTATTCCTTTTTTATGGATGGTGCATTATTGCATTTACCACTGAGCCCTACCACATTTTTCCAAACTGGATTGATGTAATCGTGAGTTCTAATGATTACTGAGTAAAATGATTTAAACAGCATTCATTAATAAGAATAGCATTCATTTCATTGCTGCCATGAAACTGTCTTGGCTGCACCATGATAATAACACTTCAAGTTTTGTAGGGTTTCTCTCCCCCAGCAATGTGGAAGAATAACAGAAAGAATGAGGGGCAGCAAAAGAGTGCTTAAGCAGTAAACATTCTTCAGGGTCATTGAGCCAATAAAATATAACAGCTGCCAAAAGCTGGGATTCACACTATATTTGATCAATTTTCTTTAATACAATGAACATTCTGATGTTAGCATTTTTACAATATGTCCATGTAACTTTGCTGGTATCAAAATGAGATTTTTTTCATCAATGCCTTTCAGTTAAGTTATTAATTTTGTTTGAAGTTTAAAATAAAAAAAAAATCTATCTCAAGCACACCGTATGAAGAGTCCCCAGAACAATGAAAACCTTTTTATTATGTAATTTTCACAGAATATTAGATGGAAAAAGGTGTTTGTTATCTTTAGATACTTAGCTGCCTCTTTTCTACTACCTTGAAATTAGCAGGAAATGAGGATAAATCTTGGCTTTTAGCAAGATTTAGTATCAATTAGTCTGAGAAGCCTAATAGGTAAAAATGTACCCTAAGAGCATTAAATAACCAAAATTCTCTAATAAATTTCTCTCTGGCAAATTCTAGAAAGAGGAATGTTATGCTACAGGAATTTTTCAAAATGTACAGTTTAGGATCATATTAACATTTCATTTCCCATCAGGAGCCTGTGTTAGACAGAAATTTCCCAGTGCTCCCATTGTCCTCATGCTTCAGTTCCCATTACACAGTGAGTTCAAACCTGGTGCCAAAAGCCAAGTTGTGTTTTATGGTGCCGCTTCCCACCCCTCAGAATCACTTTGTCATTTCCTCTGTGACTCTCACTGTAATTCCTTTATAGTTTGTTTCTTTTACCAGCAACTAAAGAATTTCAGTGTTGGGGCTCAGGACTGCCCCAAAAAACGCGCACAGTTCAAGGTCCAGAACCACTTCTAATTCCAGAAAACTGCAGAACAGAGATAGCTCAGGTGACCCATTTTTTCACTAGTGTAATCTCAAAGGATGGAAAACTAAACTGTCATTCCAAGAAGAATGATCTTCATTTTTGTGGTGGTTTTGTGTGGGGAGGCATTTACGGAAGTGATGCAAAGCGTCCAGCCTCTGGAAAGCTGTACACGCCTCTGTGAAAAACACATGTTAAAGACATAAGAAACACAAGAACTTCCTCTTTCCCTTTGGGCCGGCAACCAGGGAGCACAGCTGGCCCAGCCCCTGTCTCAGCCAGGTTGGGCTGGGCAGCCCCTACCCCTTCCTGGAGCATCCCCTCACACATCGGCCGGGCAGGGAGAGGCGAGTGCCATGGGGCCATGGCTGCAATCTCTGACAACCCATTGCTGCTCAGAGAGGAGTGCTGGGCCATGGCTGAGATCTCTGACATCCCATTGCTGCTCAGAGGGGAGTGCCATAGGGCCATGGCTGCGATCTCTGACATCCCATTGCTGCTCAGAGGGGAGTGCCATGGGGCCATGGCTGCGATCTCTGACATCCCATTGCTGCTCAGAGAGGAGTGCTGGCCATGGCTATGATCTCTGACAACCCATTGCTGCTCAGAGGGGAGTGCTGGGCCATGGCTGAGATCTCTGACATCCCATTGCTGCACACAGGGGAGTGCTGGGCCAGGGCTGAGATCTCTGACATCCCATTGCTGCTCAGAGGGGAGTGCTGGGCCATGGCTGCGATCTCTGACATCCCATTGCTGCTCAGAGGGGAGTGCCATGGGGCCATGGCTGCGATCTCTGACATCCCATTGCTGCTCAGAGAGGAGTGCTGGCCATGGCTGAGATCTCTGACATCCCATTGCTGCACACAAGGGAGTGCTGGGCCATGGCTGAGATCTCTGACATCCCATTGCTGCACACAGGGGAGTGCTGGGCCAGGGCTGAGATCTCTGACATCCCATTGCTGCTCAGAGGGGAGTGTCATGGGGCCATGGCTGCGATCTCTGACATCCCATTGCTGCTCAGAGAGGAGTGCTGGGCCATGGCTGAGATCTCTGACATCCCATTGCTGCTCAGAGGGGAGTGCCATGGGGCCATGGCTGCGATCTCTGACATCCCATTGCTGCTCAGAGGGGAGTGCCATGGGGCCATGGCTGCGATCTCTGACATCCCATTGCTGCTCAGAGGGGAGTGCCATGGGGCCATGGCTGCGATCTCTGACATCCCATTGCTGCACACAGGGGAGTGCTGGGCCATGGCTGCGATCTCTGATATCCCATTGCTGCACACAGGGGAGTGCTGGGCCATGGCTGAGATCTCTGACATCCCATTGCTGCTCAGAGAGGAGTGCTGGGCCATGGCTGAGATCTCTGACATCCCATTGCTGCTCAGAGGGGAGTGCTGGGCCATGGCTGCGATCTCTGACATCCCATTGCTGCACACAGGGGAGTGCTGGGCCATGGCTGCGATCTCTGATATCCCATTGCTGCACACAGGGGAGTGCTGGGCCATGGCTGAGATCTCTGACATCCCATTGCTGCTCAGAGAGGAGTGCTGGGCCATGGCTGAGATCTCTGACATCCCATTGCTGCACACAGGGGAGTGCCATGGGGCCATGGCTGCGATCTCTGACATCCCATTGCTGCTCAACCCTGTCCCGCTGCCAGCCCAGGGCCAAGCTGGGTCCTCCGGGCCCCAAGAACAGCCCCAGGCCAGATTGGCTCGGCCAGGATTCCACCACCACTGGGGTTCACTCACAACCACCGGGCAGGGGAGAGGAGACGCCATCGGCCCCCGGCTGCAGCTCCAGCCACAAGCACCGAGCCTGGGCGGTGACATGTGACCATCTGCAGGCCCTGAGTCAGATATTGACTCGTTCAGTGCTCCTTGACTGACAGAAGCAGCAAGAATGCAAGCAAATATAGAGGAGCAACACAAAGACACCAAGGTCAGTGAAAAAGAAGTCAAGTCCCAGATGGGAGGGATGAGGAGATGTCTTCATCTTGGGGCTAAAATCCTCTTGCAAATCTATGGAGAAAGATGTAATTGATACATCAGACTCTGTTTCCCCCTAACACATGAAAGCCTGGAGAGATGAAGGATTCAATTTGATATTGAGCAAATGCCTCCATGCCAAAGTAAGCAGGTGATAAAGTAGCTGTGATGCTGTATACTCAGGACGACCTTGACACATTAAAGAACAAGTGGGAAGAAAAATCTGCAGTGAAATCCATGAAAAATTTTCTTGCCATGTGAACCTTCATGGCAAAGGGACAGCAGAGCTCCAGATTTGTATGTTAGATATTTTTATTTTATAAAGCTGGTCTTTAATTAGTGCAGTGGAGTAGCCACAGTGATGGATGCTGGAATGACGAGTGAAGTGTCCCTTTCCAAAATGTGCTCGCACCAAAGAAAGAACAGATGGATAAATATACAAACTGTTACGCAGCACAAGGATTTTCCACAATATACTAATTCTCTATAATACTGGAATTATTAATTTCCTGGGACATTTGTGATCATATCTGGTTAAAAAGTTGGCTAGGCTAAGCATTCATTTCCAAAAAATGCTGGCACCTTTTACTCAATTTAAAGCTGACTGCCAGAGTAAAACCTGGAAATACTGTTTTAGAATGCTCTTCCAATTCAGTATCGCAGCTCTGATAGCACAGACGAGAAGGAAGGTGCTTATATCCACCAGGAAGAGAGGTTCTATGAAATAGTCTGTTAAAGTCCATCCAGAAATGAAAGCACTTCTCTAGGAAACAACTACTTTAAAAAATATTAACTTCTTTTCTTATCGTCTTTCATTTAATTCTTCAAATCAGGCTGAAAAATCTGAATAAAGATTCTGTGAACTCTGCTGTGTTTTATAAATAAAGGTATATTCTCACACTATGTTGAGACCTGAACAATGACATCATACAGGATATTTTTTACTCATAGCTCTCTATTTTCAAATGGATGGAATGACAAGGAATATTAACTGTACTCCAGTTTCTACCTTCCCAGCTTCTGAGGTTCTCAGGAATTAAAAGATCCCATGCAGACACAAATAATCATCATATATCACTCACAGCTCAATCTAAAAATAACCATTTTAAGCATGTGCAATTAAATAAATTCTATCAAGCTGATGCTGAAATACTGCTTCCTATCTTTTAGCTCTTCCTCTGGCAAATCTGTATTTGTCTAAAACTCTCTGCTGTACGTGAGCTGCCCATTAAAATAACAACTAACCTGTCAGAGGGGGCTATAGGAGGAAGGAGTCTTGGACATTGTAAATTTTTTTTTATCTTGCAAAGGGATGAAATGGTAACCAAAATGATGCTTTGGGGGAAAAAAACCAAAACAAACCAAAATGAAAAACCCCACAGAGATAGGGGAATGAGTAAAAAACATCACATTAATTGTGGGCAAAAATAACTCAATCTCATATTTCACCTCTGACTCAGGTGAAAAACTTTGAACTCTGTCTCCTGCACTCCAAGTGAAATCGCTCAAAATTTGGCTCAGTGTAATTATTTTTTTCTTATAAATTCTGCTAAAGTTAATTTTATTTGGCTGATTCTGGGGGTAAAGAGAAAGATAAACAAACTCAACACACTCTACAGTCCACTGGCGAAGGGATTTACTTGGAATAGAAAAAAAGTGTTCAATTTCCCATCCCAACAACTACTTCAATGTTTTTTTACAAAATACAGTAAGGAAAGGAAGTGATCAAAAACCCCTTCCTGAGCAGTGTGCTTGTCTTGGACACTGCAGACCTCACCTGAGCCCTGCCCAATTAGGAAGTCTCCTGATCCTCCTGCCTGCCCACAGCCGGGGCTCATCCCTGCCCTGTCCCTTGTGTCACAGCTTTGTCCCCTGGGGAGCAGGAAGGACAACTCAAGACTGAAGGAACTATTGCATTTAAAGTAGAAAATTGCCATCACAGAATGAATCTGCATAAAATAATCTAGAGCTACTGGTTAATTAGATACATAGGGATTTGACTTTGAATGCATTCCACAGTCTGGAAAACTGAGGAATTCCATAATCTACATTGATTTGCTTCTACATCAACCATATTAACCTCAATCTGATTGATAACAGAGCTACAGGCTATTTTTCCTCTCTTATACGTAGTGCAGAACATACCTGCTTTCACAGGAACTGAAAAAATATTCTAATTGTTTTTTTGTTGGTTTTCCCATGTGTAAAAATTCTAAATACAGGATATACACCATTATCTATTCTCAAATTATGTCTAAGTACTGAATTACAACAGCCTTAGACTGACTGCTCTAAATTATTTCTAGAGGTAGGCAGAACAGGATAATTTAAAAAAATAATGGTTTCTGTCCATTTCATTAACATCTGGTAAGCAACCAGTTGTTAATAAACATTAGGTAATTGGCAAAATCTGGTAAAATGCCTTGAGAATATAAATTACCAAAACAAAGAAAATAATATATATATATAATAAAAATTAGAGTCGTCAGCTCTGTCAGGGGACAGTTTTGAATTGGAAAAAGCCACTCAGTGAAGATTAAGGATAATTAAAGCATAACTTTGCCATGCAAACATTTCTTTGCACTTACCCTGCTTTACAGTCACCTCGAAAAAGAGAAGGCAACATTCAGTTATTCAACATCCTCTTTTATATATTTCCAGGTCACATCTGTGCTGCACTTCCTTTGTAAGTGCAACAGATTAAAGGAGAAGTTGCATTGTATTGCATAAAACACAGAAAAATATATAATCCTATTAAATCAAGAAAGGAAGAGAATATGTGGATATATACAAGAATATATGGATATGTATATTCATTTTCAGTTAAGAGGTTTATACATTCATTTTTCAAAAGATTATGAGTAAATTCTATATCAACAAAAAAGATCTGGACCACCATTAGTCTCCCTATTTTTTTTTTTTAAACAAAGCCACATAAGAAAACCAAGTGAACCTAATAACAATCTTTCTACAGAAGACAGACGTTTTTTCTGTATCAAAGCTGTGGTCTAGAAATTAATGAGAAAAAATGTTTTCAAGTGAGGTAAAAGCGTAAATGTTAGCAGCTAAAAATAGTGTAAAGGAAACCAAATTCTGAGATCCCAAGTGGGATTCTGGGAAGATTTTCTATTTTCCCTCTTTTCTTTCCAGTTTTACAGACAAACAGAAGTCTTAATAAAAGATGATAAACTTCAGCTTTACAAACCTCATCAGACACTGTAAATATTGTCATTTAATCTGTATTTAAGACACAACCCTGGGAAACAACAGAATAGGGAAAAAAAAAAAAAAAAAAGGAGGACCTGTTAATAACCTTTTCATAGGAGAAACCAAACAAAAATAAAAATAAACAACAGAATGACCAAGGTCAAAGTAAAACTTGTGATTCAATGAATGCAATTTTAAGGACCCAGCACAGGGAAGCGGTATTGATACATCCCAGTATCATGCGGAAGAACACATAGATTTTTCAAGCTGGTTTTGCTTGGGAGCTAACTGGATTATATCCCAACAAAAAATGAAAGCCATAAACAGTCATGTGGAGGATGGGGGCTGCAGAGGATTCACTCCAACTATCAGATAACAAGCATCAGTTTTACTGACTGTAATTTGGTACAGTACATTTAACACCTTGAATTACCTTACAAGTTCTCAGCTACAGAGTGGCTGGTATTTAATGAAGTCTAGAAATATCCAACACAATGGGAACATCTCTAGTATACACATCTAGGACTGTGCAAGTTCAGAAGCTTTAGGAGACACTTTATAAAATATGGCCCTATAGCAATGTATTCTTTTTCATGGATAATATGTAGAAGAATGAGGAGTTCCTCCTACAGTAACTTAATAGTCTTTGAAATGCTGGTTGGTTCTTTTTCTTTACTGTTTTCTAATTTATTTTGCCCCAGGCACTGGATAGCTGTATGGCACGTATTTACAGCAAATATTTCAGCCAACACAATGACAAGTCAGTCCACTTTTACTTGAAGTCAACAGAAAACACAGAAATTCAATTTGCTGTTGTAGACCACAATAAATGCACTGATTAAATTGTAATATCTGTGAACTTTATAAGTAAATATTGTCATTCATAAGCATAGGCTTCTCTATAACATTTGAATCAGTTTAGTAAAAATGCATTTCTCTGGTAATCACAGATATTACATCTCCTGAACTACATTTGGAAACACCCTCTTTACTCATCTTTGAACTCAAAGCAAACTGCACCTGAAACCTGTGTCCTTTTCCAAGTGCAAGCCAAATTCAATCTGCCCCAGCTGGCCAACACTACTCAACTGCACTTAACTTCCTTGGAGTCACTTTCGAATAGCCAATTTAATTTTTCGTAACTGAATTTGCCTTTCTTTTGTGTTTGGTACTTTGTTTGGTTGTTGTTGTTGTGTGATCTGTGAAATGCAACTATCAGATACCCTCCTATCTATGATATTTTCCTGAGATTTTATTCCCAACCTGTGTGGTGTTGCTTGCCCCTCTGTTCAAGCTCCTTCAGTGTTCAAGCCATACATACTAAGTGACAGATCAAGTGAAATACCCCACTGGGCATTAAACTCTTCTTCCCTTGAAGCCTCTAAAAAAATCCATTTATCCTTATGGATTTCAGCAGCAGCCCTGGTGTTCATCTTCCAAGACCCTGACGGGCCCCTGCTCTATCCTTGGAATCGTGATGGGTGTGGTTATTTGCATGTGCCCAACAATGTCAATGTTTCCGTTAGCCAAGCAGAGTAAAAAGCAAACAAACACATTGGTTTAGACCTTTAGAATCGCCTGGAGTTCTCAGCAACCTTTCCTTCTCCCCAGAATCTGCCAGGGGATGATGTGCAGCAGACACCCCCTGGGAGCTCAGGCTCTCCTGGACACCATAACCTCTGTCACCAGGGCTCAGACACTCCCCAGGTGACAAAGAGACTGCACAGCACACTGCCATATCCGCAGCAGCACAACAGATGTCTTTCTAAATGCAGTCAATACTCCTATGGATGCCATCAATCAGAAATTCACAAAAGAACAGAACCAAAAGATGGCACCATAAAGCTCTTCTTATTGAAAGCTTATTACAGCACAGAGTAAAGAAGCTAAAGAGGCACGGTACAGGATATGGCAGACACTTGGCTTCCAGATTCCTCTTAGGCTTTGATGTTTAAATGCAGACAAGACAGAATCTGAATAATATCTTACTTAATCTACTAGAAAACTGTTTTCAACAAAAATTGCTAATCAGCCGTAACAGGATTTTTAATCAGAATCTGAGCAAATGAGAGCTCAAAAGAGAAAAAAAAGCCTCCATGTCCAGATTAATAGGATTAGAAAAAATTAAAATAAGAGAGGTGTTAGTACAGTAGAACAAAATCCTATTATGCACCATAATTAGATGTCAGCACATATTCTGTCAGGTTACATGCTAATTTTAATTTCTAGGGCAAACTGTTTCATATGTTTGGACATCTAAATTGATGCTTTAGAGTCTAGTCATGAGTATCAGATCTGAAAATTAACCTCTTCTGACAGGCTATTATTTAGGAGTTGATTCGGCAGCCAAAAATGAAGCATGTTTGGATCCAGCTGCACTGCAGTTTGGCGGGAGAGGGCATTTATCAGCCTGTCTGCTTTGAACAGAGGCAGGTATAAGTAACAGGTCCCTGTAACTCCCTGTTAACTTTATTCTGTTTTCATCTGAGTATTTCAATGCAATGTCTATGTGTTACATATAAATTAATTGTCTACATATAAGTATGGTTCAATTTTCTGGATATTATAAAACATTGATGATCTTGATTTATAGCATCATTCAATGAAAAGGTTCTCTGCAATGATGGTTGAGTGGCACTTTAATTTCATACAATAAATTCCAGGGTGCCACTGGAGCAAATTTAAATAGAAAATTATTCCCAAGCACAG
Organism: Haemorhous mexicanus; assembly: GCF_027477595.1. Lineage (NCBI taxonomy): Eukaryota > Metazoa > Chordata > Aves > Passeriformes > Fringillidae > Haemorhous > Haemorhous mexicanus. The sequence goes on from NC_082350.1 coordinate 1,439,704, forward strand.
AAAGACCAGTACAGTGCCATATTCTTTCATCCAACACAGACATGAGCTTACAAAAAACTTGGGTTTAGCTTTATAGAAGAATTTAAAGTGATTTTAAAACAGTTTTGAATTTTGAATTTATGAATAATCATAAAAGATAAAATTATAGGTATTTTTAAAAGTAAAAACCAAAAGGTTTGTTTAATGCTTAGGATCCTACACAGTGTTCATTTGAGAAATTTGCAAAGGCACTGGAGAAACTAGTTTATTCTAGCTAATAAAAAATATACCTGCTAACTTATTGATTAAATGCTTTCATAAAATCATCTATTAATTTTATTAGACTTATTTTAATAAGTTTGTGATTTTATTTAATAAAACTAGGCCTGACTGTTGCGTAGTTTCACATGTGTGCACGTTTGCTGTTTGTGATCTTGAAAATACTGATTAGTCAGCACAAGAGTCCTCCCAAAGTCCTCAAAAGAGAACAAACAGCAAAAAAGTATATTTACTATGTACTGCAATAGCTCTGAAGAATCTGGACTATTGTGGAAATGTGAGTTGTATTCCATCTTCAAATACCCAGGATATGCCAGCTAAGTTTCACTTCCCGAACCAATGTATTGGCAATGGAGCATGAACCAGGATGAAGACAGTGTGATTACCATCAAGCTGAGCTTACGGCACTGACAAAAAAATAACAAGAAATCCTGAGCTCCTTTACTTATAAATTAAACAAGTGTATGCCAGAACACTTGTCTGCAACACATATCAAATGCTGCACACTCAGTTTCAGGTTATTTTATCTTTCATCCTAAAAAATAATATGCATTTCCCTTATGTAAAAAGCAGAACTCAAAAGCAGACAACCAGTCTGCAGTGACGGCTTTGTATTCTATTTCTGTCCACGTAAGAAAACAACTCCAGTCAAGAGTTAATTATCCTTTCACACATAAAAAGAATCTTCATTATATGACACTATACTAAATCTCAGAGAGAGGTAATTTATAGTAGATGGTAAAAATTGATGATGGCACATGCCCCAGGATGTTGCTTTGTTTCTGAACCTAACTGGAAGCCACAGCAGTGGAAAAAAAAATCCAAAAAAGTAAGAATTTAGGAAAGAGAGCAGATGACAATAAAGCAGATCATGTGAACTGAAAAGTTAAAATCTAGATCCGTGTCTGGCTTTACTTGGGAACCTTAAGATGTTCAAATTTGGATTTTAATGAATTGGTATATATACAGATATAATTTATATTGTTCCAAGCGTCCTTTCAAGGTCACCATCACAGAAGTATATTTCACAACAGTCTTTGACATACAGTTGCTCTTAAAAAAAAAACTGTTTCAAAAGGGAAAAAAACCAAACCGAACAAACAAAAAAAACCAACAAACAAACCACCTCCAAGCAAACAAACAAAACACCAAAACAACAAACAAAAATACCCAAACAAAACAAAACAAAAAAGCCCAAACATTGGTTTGTACAAGAGTCTAAGACTATCCAAACAAACTTATTTGAATTATTCCATGAGTTCAGTTGTGGAGGCAATAACCTAGCTTCTAAGAACAATGAACATCATCTCAACAACAATAATATTTTATACCAATTGTGCCTGTAAAGAAAAAGAAATTATATTCCCTCCAAATGCTGCAATATTCAGGGATTTGATGTAAGAGGATTGAGCCACTTTTTCTCTCTCCCTTTGGAGCGCTCAGAGTGAGGAGTCTCCCATCTACCCCTAAAGAGAATGGCAGAATTTCTGGTATCTCCTGTTCCCCAGGGCAGGGCAGTGCTGCAGCCTCAGCTGCTCAGGAGGGCTCCCAAGCACAGGAAGATTTCTCATCTCTTGCACCTTGTGGCTCAAGCTTTCACTATCACTTAATGCTGTGTCTGCTCTGATTCTGCAGCACAGGTAGCAGAGAATGTTTTTAAAAAGCTATAACACAAATTGCCTCTGAATATAACAACATTAAGGGAAAACTGCTTTCATCACTTCAGGGTACTTTCTTTTGTATCATTATAAGAATTATCTTATTATGTTAATGTTTTGCACTGAAGTTCTAATCCATTGAGGATCTGTGGTGTGATACTGAAAGGAACAAACAATTAACTACCAGCTAGAAATGTTTAGATATGAGGCAGAAATGAGAAGTTCTGGGAGAACAGTTCAAAAAAATTTAAGAAATCCATTTATGTTGATTGAAGCAGCAGAAATTAGAGGTTTTTCTCTGATCTCCCATGAAATAGAACTTTATCCATTGAGAAATATATCATTGGAAGCAGAGGAAGAAAACACCTTTGAGGATTAAATATTAGAGGTTTTGCTCTGCATTTTATAAAATATCTCATCATTTTAACCCTGATTAAACCAATAAAGACACTATGGAAGTAATAAAGCTCTGAATGAAACATTGGCACAGTTAGTAATTAAGGATATTGGGGATGAAGAGATATTTTTCCCTCCATCAAGCTCCTCAAACAAAAACAAACATGCACACACAAAAACACATTCAGGGAAAAAATAAATGATTTCCTAGCAGCCTAACATAGAACTGGAATAAATTTCAACAAAACATAGAAACACTCATGTTTTAAAGATTTTACCACAGCATTTCAAAGCCCTGCATAGGAGAAAAACTCTGCAGAGCCCCCAGCAGTTTTGTTTAGCTTAAAGCAAAGCTCCAGAGCATTGCCATGAATAGGGAGGGTAACTGAGTTCAAAGTCCTGTATACAATATACAGGGAAACTACTTAATTTTGACACCAGGTGTTTTGAACTCCACTGAAATAGTGGGTACACGATTACGAGTTGTTTAATTGAATAAAGACTGGCTTGTAGTAGAAAAAGAAATGGCAAATAATTATGTTCATTTAATTCCCTTGGAATTCAGCTTGTTTTCTGCTTCCGTGATATTAATGAAAAGAAATCTAATTTGTTCTACATGGCAAGAGCTGTAATTTAGACGCTTATTAATGAGCAGTTCTGATAGCAGCTCTCTGAGAAATGTAGTTTTAAAAATTGTTGGGGGTTGGGGCTTTTTTCTTTTCTTTCCTTGTTACTTGTAGAACTTTTTCCCATTGAGTTGGTAAGAAGCACTGATGGCTGGGTGCTTGAGGTGGTGGGGAGGGGGAACTCCTCTGGTTTTTGGGAGTTTTCCTTGGGGGGACAGAGATACCGTGACAATGGAGGCAGGTAAAAGACTGGGCTGGAGAGGGCAGCCAGGCTGTCGCTTACTGCGGGGACAATTCACCGGCACCGCTGGAGCTCAGCCCTGAGGGACCGAGCACCGTCTGCTGTGTGCCCGGGAATCCCGAACCTGGAGGGTCCCGAGAATCCCAAACCCCGAGTGCCCGGGGATCCCGAACCTCCAGCGCTCTCTGGGAATCCCAAACCCCGAGTGCTCTCTGGGAATCCCGAACCCCGAGTGCTCTCTGGGAATCCCGATCCCCGAGTGCTCTCTGGGAAACCCGAATCCCGAGTGCTCTCTGGGAAACCCGAATCCCGAGTGCTCTCTGGGAAACCCGAACCCCGAGTGCTCTCTGGGAATCCCGAACCCCGAGTGCTCTCTGGGAATCCCGATCCCCGACTGCTCTCTGGGAAACCCGAACCCCGAGTGCTCTCTGGGAAACCCGAACCCCGAGTGCTCTCTGGGAATCCCGAACCCCGAGTGCTCTCTGGGAAACCCGAACCCCGAGTGCCCGGGGTTCCCGAACCTCGCTCTCCCTGCCCTGCTCGCAGCCGGGCCCCGCTGCCCCAGCCCCGCTGTTTCTCTGCTCCTGCTCTGGCTTTCCCCAAGCCGCAGCCGGCACTGTCCCGCAGTTCCAGCCGCCGCCGTGAAACCTTTGCTACATCGCAGCCCCAGCCCGGGATGTCGCTCATTCCTGCCGGCCGTGACCGTGACTGCACCGGAGGGGGAAGGGCCTGCACTCGAGAGGAGTTACCGGGTCCCTGGTTCTGTTTGTGCTATTGCCACAGTTACTGGATTTTGTTTGCCGTGCTATACATACTATCAAAGAACTGTTATTCCTCTTCCGATATCTTTGCCTGAGAGCCCCTTAACTTCAAAACTGTAATTATTCAGAGGGAGTGGGTTTATATTCTGTGTAAAGGAGAACTTCTGCCTTCATTAGCAGACACATGTCTTTCAAATGAAGATAGATTTTGGCACCCAACGGTGCAGCCTGAGGGCATAGAGAGAAAAAGATGTAAAAAGGAATAAGAGTTCTTGAGTAACTTCATTTTTATGTGCTGGATATAGAAACCTCATTAGGTATCACCATGTGGTCTACCTTACCCTGGTTTGGGTGGCACATGGTCGTGGTTATATTTCTCCCATTTGCAGGCCCTTATCTAAACATGGGTCCTATAACCAAGGCTACTGTGGCTGTTATCCAGTTTGCTTTATGGGTTAATAAAGTGAAGAATCTATAGATTTTTATCTTCCTCTGAAAGGCAGGCACATGGATTCAGAGCTAGCACACACTAACTGTATGTTTTTGGGGTTACTTTAGTAATGGTAGCTACTGTGAGGAAATGACACTGAGGAAATCATCTCCCAACCCTTTAACCATTTCTTTGTGTCTGTCCCACCAGTTTTTGAAGGGTTCAGATCCACTCTAAATGTTAATGATATAATACAGTGGCTGGTATGGATGATATGCCTGTTCTATTTAGCATTCAGATATAAGGGGAGTTTGACCTGGATAACTACCCTGATACCTACCCCAGAGACTAGGGATGCTACCACAGAACCTGACACAGCACCAGAGCCTAGGGATGCTGCTGCCCCAGAGCCTGACCCCGCTCCACAGCCCAGCTCAGAAATGAACCACCCTGACTGGGTGGTGGTTCTGGTGAAGGAGATATGTGAGATGGGCCAGATGCTGAAGGAGTACATTTCTCCAGCTGGTGGGAAACCCTCCCCCTGCCTCGACGAAGAACAGTCTGATAGTGCAGCCACTGACCCCACAAATGTCACAACTGTCCAGGTTCCAGCTGAACTGCAAGGGCAGTCACAGCCAGCAGCAGTCAGCCCTGAGGAAGACTGAGATGAAATCAAAGCACCCAGATAAGGATAAGAATGGAGGGCCCTCACAACCCACAGGGGAGCCAATGGTTGCAATCATCACCGAGTCCCTGATGTACAAAAGTCTCCGTAATCTGCACAAAGTCATTGTACTACGGGGACGTGAGGCTTATACAACCTGGCTACTTGGGGTCTGGGATCTTATGGGTACAGGCGTCCAGCTGGATGGTGGTGAGGCAAGGAATCTGGGACCCTTGACCCAGGACTCAGGTGTGAATCAGGTATTCGTAAGGGAGTCAGGGCCCCTTTCCCTCTGGGTGTGGCTTTTAATGAGTGTCAGTGAGAGGTTTGTCCACAGGGAGAGAATGCAGGAGCAGCACCATAGAATGAGCTGGAAGACCCTTGAGGAAGGGATCCAACAGCTGAGGGAAGTGGCAGTACTGGAGGTACTCTTTGGGAGGGATGGACAGCATGATAATGACCCCGATCAGGTCAGGTGCACAGGGCAAATGTTGTGGAGTCTGGCAAATCTGGGGCCATCTCAATACATCACCTTCAATGCAACGATTAATGCCAGTACCAACCAAGAGACAGTGGGGTGTGTTGCAAACAAGCTTAGAAATTAGGAAAGTATGATCAATGGCCCCATGCAGGCTCATGTCTCTGTCAGGGTTAAGGCACTCAAAGAGGTGTTCAAAGAGGAGATGAGGAAGATGAGGGAGGAGGTGAGGAAGACCAGTGCAGCACCAGAAGATGGATCACATCAACTTGCTGAACTCAAAGCTGTTCAGCTGGCCCTGGACATTGCTGAGAGAGAGAAATGGCCAAAGCTCTACTGTTGGGGAAGATGAAACAAGAAAGCCTTACAAATATGATTGCCTGGCAAAAGATTTTGAGAATATAGAAACTATAAGCGAGATTGAAATGAAAGCAAGCTTTGACATCCCTTAGTTACTGAACAAGAGGAAAAAAATGGTGTGGCCGGCTGAAGGTAATCCCCTTTTGATGATACAAGACCCTCTGCAAGCAGGCAGGTCCAAGGGTCCGAGCAGATCCTGCCAGCTTGGCAGAAGGGGTCCGAAGAGTAGTTTTTAGAGTTTAAAATGTAGCACAATATGGTAATACAGTGATTCTTATAGGCTGTATGTAAATGCTATAGGATTTGTATGCTGTACTAGATTGGTTAGTGAGAATCAGAATATTCAACACAGAAGATGATATATTGTATTGTAACGGGAACTTTGCTCTCTTATGCTCTTGCTTTTGCTCTTGTTCTCTTGCTTTTACTCTTGCACTCTTACTTTTCTATGCTCTTAGCTCTTGCCTTTTACGTTATTACCTTCTCATCCTTTCTCTTCTCTCGGGCCGGCTCCGAGCTGCAGCTGGCAGCTCCCAGCAGGGCCCTGTACCCACGCCCTTTGCAATAAACCGCAAGTTCCACGACTTGGCTTCAGAGATCTCTCGTCTCCATCCGTCCCGACCGTGCTACCCCCAGTCTCGCCTACACTCTACCTTTACACTGATTCATGGATGGTAGCCAATGCTCTTTGGGGCTGGCTGGAAAGGTGGAAAAAGGCCAACTGGCAGCGTAGCAGAAAACCAGTCTGGGCTGCTGATGAGTGGAAAGACATCGCTACCAGGGTAGGGAGGCTACCTGTGAAGGTCCGCCATGTAGATGCCCATGTCCCCAAGAGCAGAGCTAATGAGGAGCACTGAAACAACGAGCAGCTAGACTGAGCTGCAAAGATAGAGGTGTCGAAGATAGACTCAGATTAGCAACATAAGGGACTGTTATTCCTAGCTCCATGGGCCCATGATGCCTCAGGACATCAGGGTAGAGATGCCCACAGGCATCTCTGGGCACAAGGGGTGTGGATTTATATAGAAGACCAAGGGGTGGATCTAACCATGGACAGTATTTCTCAGGTTATCCATGACTGTGAGACGTGTGCTGCCATCAAGCAGGCCAAGCGAGTGAAGCCCCTGTGGTATGGTGGGCGGTGGTCCAAGTACAACTATGGGGAGGCCTGGCAGATCGACTACATCACGCTGCCCCAGACACGCCAAGGCAAGCACTACGTGCTGACCATGGTGGAAGCCACCACGGGATGGCCAGAGACCCACCCTGTAACTCACGCAATTCCCCGGAACACCATCCTGGGCCTGAAAAGCAAGTCCTGTGGAGACACGGAACCCCTGAAAGAACTGAGTCCAACAACAGGACCCATTTCAAGAATGGCCTTATCAACACCTGGGCTAGGGAACATGCCATTGAGTGGGTGTACCATATCCCCTACCATACACCATCTGCTGGAAAAATTGAGTGGTGCAATGGCCTCCTTAAAACCACCTTGAAGGCACTGGGTGGGGGACTTTCAAGAACTAGGAGATTAATTTAGCAAAGGCCTCATGGTTAGTGAACACTGGAGGTTGCACTAACTGAGAAGGCCCTGCCCAATCTGATCCCTTGAGAACAACAGATGGAGATAAGGTCCCAGTGGTCCATATGAGAGGCATGCTGGGAAAAACTGTTTGGGTTAATTCTGCAACTCCAGGAAGCTGTAAGTATAACAAAACAACATGTTTTGCATCCAAGTATAATAAAATTGGAAAAGAACTGTTTCTCACTGCAAGCAGGCGGACTTGAAGGCTTTACCAGAACCTGGAAAGAGAGCTTTTGTAACACCATGACTTAAAATATACAATACAGTATTTTTTGAACTTCGCAGTAAATCCTGCTTAACATTAAGAAAAAATACAAAATAGTTCTCCTATAATCTCTAACATTTCATAACATTACACACACCAGACATAATCAAAACCTCCTTGGAAAAATATTATTAATTGGCTTTGTCCTAATTATTTAAAAGCTATCACATCTGTTCTAACCAGGATCATCCTTTCTGACACTGTCTGCATTACTGCCTCCCAAGGAATATTTCTGTTACTTCTGACTTTTTCTGCTGCATGTGTAAAAGGTGTCTTGCAGGCTTTGTAAATCTTAGCTGCACCACAGGTTTAAATACCTATACATATAATAAAAAAGACTTCAGATTAGATGCATAGACCACTCTCATCATGCTGGCAATTAAGCTGGTGTATTTCTAGAAACTGAAACTTGTTTTTAATAAGTGCTATAAACTTTTAAATTTTGTTTCTCAAACTGCATTCTATTCCAGCTAATTGTCTAGTCTGCTATCTGCTTATTAGCTGCAAGTCAATAACCAAAGCTTCTGTCAACATGATTTGAATTTCAGTTATAAAGTAATGAGAGTTCATTTCCACTAGCACACCTTAGAAATTCTTCCAATTAGCTGCCTTTTGTCCTGTTTTATTCCTGTGGGATGAATACTTATAGTCCCGAACTTTATTTCTTGCTGCACATATATAACCAGAATTATTTTCCAAAAGCCTAATAATGTTTTATTTTTATAAATGAAACCTAATCTATTTCCAATGGGATGGCTACCCTTATAATGTTAAGCAATTAGCATCTTGAACACCATTTTGTAAAAAACTTAATTTGCAATAATTAGAATGTAACCAAAATAAATAGTTATCATTAGATACCTGCAGGAATTTTGCTTGGATGATAAAATAATGAAGCCATCTATAAATAATTTCCTCTTCAAAGTAAAGATCCAACATACAGACTCTTCAAAAAATATATCAAGACAATATATTTTAAATTTGAAATATGACTAAACTTTAAGACACAGTCCAAAACTGAAAACAGAACAAAAGCAGTTTCTCTTTTCCTTATTGCAAACATTAAGTAGTCTGAAGGCAAAATTTATAAGTTAATACCAAAAAAAGTCAATTTTTGGTTTTAGATTTCTCGGACTTTTTTTTTCACTCAAGATAGGTCTCGCAATGGCACAAGGCATACAAAATAATTAGTAAAATATCTTTTCCTGTAAATACAAACACATTGGATCCATTTCCTTCTTCATTTGCTGGCTTTAGCTATGGGTCCTTCTGAAAAGATACTTCTTTACGGAATGCTACTATAGAAGACAGGATTTACTGAAGGAAGAGTAGGCATTATTTATTATCAAAAGCATTATTTTCCAGGAGAAAGAAAAGACTGGAGAAGCATTTTAAAGCTACTTTATTGGACGTTAGTTTTGCTCTGGGTTCACTGTATTAGGTGGAGCATTGTGATGCCATGTTAAATATTCCCTTGTACAAGCACAGCTGAACCTGACTCCAAGAGATTTACCTGTGCATGGTATTTGTATAGATAGAAAATTGTACTAATGCCCATATTTGGTCAAGAAAGAGATGAACTTCCAGGTGTAAATCATACAGGGTGGAGACCTTGCTGTTCTGTTTGTACACTGAGCTCGGAGGGGACAACAGAAGCATTCACAAACTTGAAGAGGAAAAAAAGGGTTATAATGAACTTAGGTTTCCCTCTGATGAATTACATCAGATGCTTCAAAAGTAAGTGGAAAATTTGAAAGCAAACAAGCAGCACATGAGACTTCTCTCTTCAGAGAAAAATAAGGACGTTGACTGTGCCAGTATCCCAGTTCTGGACAAAACTTTGTACTTTTAGATGTGAGCCCTTTATGTCAGTTCTCCAACAATAAATCATGAGCAGCCTGCATCCAGTGCTTCACTAAGCTCTGATAAATTCCTAAAAGGGTTTCTGGGTGCTTCTAGATACTACACTGAATATTCCCCAGCAGTAACTGACATCTGTTGCACTGATTCAGTGCCATTAGAATTGTGGTAAACAGAAAGGGAGAATATTAATTTGAAAGTTACTAATGGACACATATCTGGGTAGATCAGAGCTGGGCAATCACCACCCCTATTAAACTTAACAAGAGCAAGTGCAGACCTCTCTACCTGGGATGGGATATTTCCAATTCTAGGTACAAACTGGGGGATACTGCTGGAGAGCAGTGCCATGTAAAAGATCTGTTGAACACAAGTCACAGTGAGCCCTGACACAAAAGGGCCAACCTGTCTTGCACTGCCAGCCGGTCAGGGGACACGACTGCCACAATCTGCACTGCTGCAGCCACACCTCAAGTGCTGTGAGCACTTCTGGGAGCTAAAAAGACAAAAAACTGTAAGAGTGTCCAGAGGATGGCATGACTGAAAAATAAAACAGCATTTAACAGATTCTCATAGCAAGGGATTTTTTCTGTCACTCTTAAGGATTAACATAACCCAAAAAGGACTCTGCCATTTTTATCAAAGAATAAAGATCCTCTGCATCGAAATTCAAAAGTAATCTAAAAGCAGAAGGCTTTAAACATGTCTTTGTGTTACAGAATACGATGGCTCTCTGCTAGAAAGAAAAACTATTAAGAAGGAATTGAAAACAAAAACTGATTGGAAAGCAACCCCAGAAAAATATAACCTAAACAGCAAGCCTCTGATAGCAAGTCAACATTTCTAGAACACAGAAGAATCCCTTGAGTCTGAATTACTATAAATGTAAGCACAAGGTCTCCTAAATTCTGCTCTGAGCGATTTGAATGAGAAATGAAGAAAATGTCTGGATGGCTAATCCAGGAAAGGCTGATCTACACATTCTACTATGTCTGTTGCTCACTCTTAAAACATGAAGTTTTAAAAATATTAACTACCATTCTTCAGCCCATGTCACCCTAAGCATGCAACAAGGTTTGCTCATATGAAACATTTGCACTGCAAAATGTCCATGTGTCTCAGGAAATAAAGGTTTATTGTCATGGAACTGGTGCAGTTAGCTCTAGACTACCTCCTCTCCTGGTAAGGAGCCAGGCATCTACTCTGGCCAAAATACAGCCCAGACTGAAGGAGCAGACCAGGATAATACCGTCTACCAATCAAAAAAGCTTAGAATTTGTTATTCAGTATATATCTATCTTTAGCATAGTCCCTAATACCAGTGTGGATGACAATTGGACTGGATCAGAATCATTTGACTTTCAGGGACAACTGGTCATTGGACAACTGGACATCGTCCACACACGAGAAGTAAAACTGCACTTTGTGGAAGGTGGTGATCAAAAAATTAAAATGAGAAACAACCTCTTAATGTGCCATGTTTCTCATGTCCTGGATTTCAGCTAAAGCCCAGGAAGCTGTGGGTAGGACTGAAAAGTGCTGGAATTCATGATGGGGGAAAGGCAGGCACTGCACCTAAGTTGTGTTGTTGGAAGTTTTATCCATGCCTGATAAGGCACTAAAGCTCCAAGGAAGAAAACAGGAAGAAAATCACTTTCCCCCAACTGCTTGTAACACTTGGAAATTCCTCCTTTTCATTAATTATGCAATCAATTTGTTTCTATTGGTATCTTATCTTCCTCAAAGCCATTTCACCCCTTTAGGGAGCACCAGCAGAGCATTATACATCTCAGTGTTGTCACAGAGCCTCAGAAGGCCCTGGTCATTCTGAGCTGAGGTCAGTCCTCAGCTAAGTACTGCCGAGGCACTTTTCCACAGGATTAGCCCCCAACACAAGTTTAAATTCCCACATTTTCTATGGTACAGAGAAGTGAAGAATGTGGAAGATAGGCAGACAAAAAATTGGTTTAGGCTAACCTGGAACCGTACATTTGTCTTCATGTCCTGTCCCTGTGTGTCTTGGAGGAAATCAACAATAACTTCAGTATTTTTATACTCCTTCTACCACTGAGCCACAAGTTATTACAGGAACCCAATTTCTAGGTAGGTCTGAAAAATGTGATGCTAAGGTGAAAAATGTATGAACTTGACTGAGGTCAAAGACACAAAGGAATTCTAACTGGTTTCTCCCCTTTAAAGGTCTGTTTTCAGATTCCACCCAATTTAAAATATACTACACAGTACAGAAATACAACTGGGAATGTTCCTAAACAAATCTTCAGCACTTGGCCATCTACACTGTTGATAATGCCTTTAAAATATAAATCATGATGCAACAAACATTAGTTCCTCTAGCATTCTCTTCAAGACATTACATCACACAGCCCAGCAGGGTTTAATTTATCTCAGTAATTTTTTTAAGTTAAATCGCATCTTTGTCAAATGTGAATCCCAATCAGGGCCTTGGACTACTCATATGATTAGAGTTAGAGCCAGAAACAAGACTCCTGGCATTCCAGCTATGACTTGTTGAGGAAATTGATATTGGCATTTTCTGCATCATTTGCTGTTTCTCCAGTGAACTACTTTCCTGTCTTTGATTCTCCTAAAGAAATTTCAACCTTGTGGGAGAATAAAAGTAATTTAAAAACCCGGCAAATTTAACTTCAGGCAGAGTCTGAGCTTCCTGTTAGAATTAATGTACCTATTGATCTGTTAAAATAATAAACTAAAACTCACAGTCTATCACAGAAAAGAGTAAGGTGTTTGAGGTCAAACACTAATTTACCCTTTAAAGGAGGGGAGCATGGGGTTTCCTAAACCATATATAGGTTAACCTGGCAACTTTCCAAGATAGGATGAGAAGAATAAATAGGAATAATGTCCTGTGGAATACACAGGGAAACAATTGGTCATATTAAGCCATTTTTTTTTTTCTTTACACAGACTGAACTCCCTGTAATAATACAGAGATGATGCAAAACACTCATTCTTCTCAGGGACACATGTTAAACTGCCGAGTGACAAGGCTTTTTTTTTTTTTTTAGACTACTTTAAAATAAACTTTTGTTAGTTAACAAAGTTTATTTTAAAGTAGTCTTAATTCTCAATGTACCTTCTGTGAACTTTTGTCCTCTTCCCCAATCTTTCCTCAATACAGCTGCAGCTATTACACAAGTTAGGAAGAAAAGGTCTGCTTTAGATTTTCAATATCAAAGACAAAACATATCAATTCTAATTTTTCAGGAGATGAAACCACTGGTGCAGAAGGTCATTAAATACTGTCTGCTTTTCAGCAGCACTGGATCCCAGAAAAAAGGATCTTACAAAATGACAATCACTGAGATTGAGAGGATGAAGAGAAAGGAAAAGTTTCTGCTAAGGACGGGGCACTGAATAGATTTACAAAAGGGACATCCTTTTTATTAATCCCATATTACTGATTCTATCCACTGAGTACCTAGGTGCTATCCCAGTGATGTAGATCCTTACACGGTATAGGAATTTATGACCCAAAATTCCAAACCAAAATTAATCTTTTCTGCCAGCTGTCCTCCTCTAACATCACTATGTACCTGTAGCTTAATTTCATATTTAAAAAACCATTAACAAACCGATGTTTAAATTTCAACCAATTCAGTCATGTTTCTTTCTGGTATCTTACACTATGGAATCTTTATCACAATAATTACCACAAAAACATATTCAAAATGATCAAAATTCACATATGTTGCTATGTCAAATAGAAGCAAAAAAAAAATATTGCATAGATGAAACCCAAAAGCAGAATTAAACAAAAGAGCAGGAAATCTGAAATTGGCATCTGTGATTTAGGCCTGACATGGGACCACAATCTGCAAAGACGGCACATAGCAATTTACACATTACTTCTTTCTGCATCATTTGGAAACCCTTATCAGCATAGCTGCCAGTCCCTTAGTCTTATTGGGTGCTTCATAATGCCCCTGAATTTTTATTTCCCTGATCAAAACCACTTGTGTGAATATATTATTCATCATAATTTAAAGTCAGACCTAAAAATATCAGTTTAGTTTACCTTCCCTTTCTCTACCTATTCTCTTTCCTTTTAGTTTTTAGTTGCCTTTTGCTTAGCAAGTATTGGGTTTATCCAGACAAGACCATTTTTCACTGAGCTTGTGACCAATGAGGCAGTCAAGAGCATTGACCCAAACAGTTCAATGTCCATTCAAGTTTGTCAGGTCACAAAATTCCTGGTAAGACTTTGAGCTGAACCCATGTTTCTGCAGAGGCAGTACAACAGTAAAAGTCTGAATGAAAAACAAACATAAAGGACTTTTTTTCACTTTTATTATTGGTTTCCTCTCCTCTTTCCTGCATTCATCTCCTTTTCACATAAAAGAAGTAGGCTCGACTTCAGTAATAGCTTCTGCCCTTCTCAAATACCTGTCTGTATTAACTCTCTCTTAGCCAACCATTCCTACAAGGAACATTTTTTATTATCTCTAGATAGATTGTGTCAGTTGTTGTTACAAATAGCAATTCCTTTTTCTCCTGTATCTTTGGAATACATTTAAAAGACCTGCAGTCATCCACTGCCCTTGGGATTAAACTGGCCACTGTACATTCAAACTGCAAGCCCTGCTTCACTGGCCAGTGGCAAAGGCTACCTGCAACTGTCTTGCTCTGTATTTGTACTCAGTGTTTCTCCCTCCAAAACAATACTGTTTCTCTAATGCAACACTGTTTAAATTAATTTGCAACATCTACACATTTAAACCAGGTAACCTGGTTTATTTTCCTAAACTCACCATATTCCACAGACTGAAAGCAGAAATGGATAGTCCAATATCAAGTTATCTTACATAAAATGCTTTACCAGGCTCATTAGTCAATATACACATTCACTTCCAAAGTTCATGGAAATGAATGTGAACAAACTGATTCTCTGACGTGGAACTAGTAATAAAGAGTATTACTGAAACTACAGTTGTTAACAGAACTGTAATTTGGATTTTAACAATCAAAGTTACTATTTAAATTTTAACAGTCATCTTTTTATAGTCATGTTAATTAGGAGAACATTACAAAGTAAGCAGTACCATATGCTTTCAGTAAAAAATTATTTTGTGAAGTTATCTTGCCTTCAGTATATTACACACAATCTTAAAAGTAGCCTTTCTAAAGCAACTTGTATGTTATCAAACTTATGTAATATTTTAGTCTTTTTAAAATGTAAAAAGAATTTTCACAGTAGTCTGCCTTGGTCGCTGTGAAACAGAGCCCTGCCCTGAGCACTGCTGCTCCCTCAGTTTGGGTTCCTGTGCAAACTCTGTGTAAGTGCACCCAGGGCTCTGGGACTGGGGACATGTCCCAGGTCACCCGTGGCACTACATCCCTGACCTGGCCAGTGCCCACGGGCCCAGCCTGCACACAGCCTGCACCCAGTGTGCTGGGAGAAAGCCTGGGGCACGCCCTGCCAAAGGCCAGGTAAAGGACACCCACTGCTCTCTGCCTACCCACAAACCAAGTCATTTCACACCAGGGAAGGTGGCAAAGCAGAAGTTACTCTTGGTGAAACCACACTGACTGTGCACCATCGCCTCTTGTCTTTCAAGTGCTGCTCTGAAAGGACTCAGCTTATGATTTGACCTGGGACAGACCCTGCAGGGAGTTACCTTCTGCTACCTTGGGACAACAGCACTTAGGCCACATTTTGCCTAGGAAATCATTTAATACTATATATATTATACATATATAAAATATAGCTGAACTTGGCCTGTCCAGCTCTGAAATCTGATTCAAAATTCACAAAGGCTGAAGTTCACTTTTGGATGAAGTGAGTGCTCAAGCCATTTGTGAACTATTGAAAGCTGCTACTGCCTTAAGTGAGAGGACATCTTTATTACCTGCTGCAGTTACAGTAAATATTTTTCTTAGATGAATGACAAAATTTTGATTCTTGTAACTATACTTCAACCAGTGTGACAAGTATATAGAATTTAAATTGACTGTATTATGATAAGGTCCTTTGGAATGGCTAAAAGCAAAATGCAAATCTGTTATCCAAGACAATTAGGAAACAATTCTCTTATTCAAACTACTTATGTGTATTTTGCATAAAAGTCACATGAAGATCACCTGTCATTCTACAATATCAACATCCATCAAATAACATCATCTTCCATTATCAGCTGTTTGCTATAATGGAAACAGAGTCCCTGAAATACAATGTTCTAGAAGGATAAATGACTCTCACTTTGAAAATACATGTCCCTGCTTCACTTCAGTGTTTATTTCCTATGAGTGCCAAAGGATGCTGAGACATTCATCCAGCAGTGGGAGGACATTATCCCATTGCAATGTTCTGTTCTGATATTCTCTCTTAATTAATCCAAGGTATATTATCAACATCCCAGACCTACAAAGCTTCATCTTTGTACGTGTACCGTGTACACTGGGACCAATCCTGGAAGCTACTCACATGGTGGGGCCTTTTAGAGAACCTTGAAAAAGGTTTCTCTGTTTTGTGGCCTTCTGTCCTTAGCTCTGAGACACTAACTGAGCCCAGCAGGGAATCTGAAGCGTTTATTCAAAGAAACAAGCAGGTTTTATACACTTTTTCAAGGCACGGGATTTCCTTACCTGGTAGTTCTCGCTATGGGATCTATCCCATGTCACCACATCACAACACGCTCTCTAAATGTCCTTCTGTGGGGTGAGCACGCACCGTTCAGGGCTCTGTCATGTGGCACCTCCTGCCCACAAGGTCAGGCAGAGACAGCTGCTCTCTGCTTTTGTGCGCCCCTTGGTGCCATGTGCCCCTCTCTGCTGCCAAGTACCTCTCTGGCCACTGTGTGCCCCTCTCTGCCCCCATGTGCTTCTGCAAGCACATCCCACAGCTCCCCTCTGTCCCATCTCTTCCCACAGTTAGCCAATAGCAAATGTGAAAAAAAAAAAAAAGGGGGGACACACGTTTTTAATGTTCCATTCAAATAAGGGCCAACCGCAAATTTTTAATCAGTTTGGTAAATTTGGTTTTGACGGCTTATGATTGTGCTCACTTTAAGGTCTTAAATATAAAAAAATAATTATTAATTTTAGTAATTTTACTTATTTCAGCTCATAAAAACCATTGTGTGAACTTATAATTGCACTCTCACCTGCTAAGATATGAGCAAAAATGCAAGCCTTTTGTAGAATGAAGCATTTAGCTGAATGCTTTCCTCTGATACAGAATATAACTAAGCCCAGAATACTGAAAGTATGGTCAGGATGTACAATAATATCAGCATTTCAGCTTCAAAAAAGGCCTCTGACCTTCTCTTTCATACATGTCCCTTTCAGATCCAGAGAAATTGGCCTAAACATTCTTCTAAACCCACCTATTCAGACTGGCTGCAGGATCAGGGTCACATAGATACAACTGACAGAAAAAAAAAAAAAGAAAACCTTTATTTCTCAATTCTGTTTAGGGCTTAATCAAATAGCATCAGGAATCAAAGTGGATCGTTTTTGTCATACCAAGGACATGGCAGCATCCTAGGTGTGCACTGCCTTTTCATGGTTTTCTCACCACAGAAGCCATGCAGATTTATTTATTCATGCAGAACTTGGAAACAGGAAATACAAATTTGGTTCCCAGCTAAGTCACTAGTAAAATGAAGACATGGGAGTCTACATCTATTTAGAAACATACAAATCAAATACTAACAGAGAATACTAGGAACAATATCTTCATCTCCCAGTGTTTTGAACCTCAGAGATTTTCCCCCGTTCTTTTCTGCATTATAAATTCTACTCTTCCACGTCCAGTATCATGGAAGTGCAGAATAGATGTCTTCTCTCTTTAGATTTAATTGAAAACAAGCTCTCAAACCATTTTGAGCCTTTTTTCTCTGATTGGTCCTACTTTGGCGTTGAAGCTTCCTTAGCTGAAAAATTTGGTTTTTAAAGCATTTCACAATACACCTATACCATAGTGAAGGTTTTATTTTTAAGGTTTAACTACCACTCAACAGGAGTTCCTACACCAGTGGAGTTTCAGTCTCTAGATGCTTGCAATCACTTAGTTTCATATATTTCGAATACAGTCAACCTGGACATAATTTCCAATTAAAAACAAAATAACAATGTGAATTTCATATTCACATAAGACCAGTGGGGAAAAAAAAAACAAAACAGGAAAACCAGAAAAAAAACCAGGAAAGATGCTGCCACTGAAAGCAATATCAAGGTTTCTGCCTGACCTAGGAGTATTTTAAACATACACGTTTCATTTGATGTGAGCATGGAAGTATTTTCGGTTCCACAGAATCTCTTTAAAGTTAATATAAAACTTGGAACCACTTTTAGGTTTCTGGACACACAGGAAAATGCTTCCCCTTTCTGCATTTGGCAGGGGAAGTCCTCAAGAACTATAGTTTGGCAAAAAAAAAAAATGTCACCCAAAGTGTTGATGTTGTCAAAAGAAAAGTGCCTAAACCAAAAAAATGGGCTGCTGCATAGAACACCAGGATGAAACTGATTTTCCAAGTGCTACATGACAAGACACCCAGAGAGGAGAGGCCACACCTTGTGCTCCATGTCCTGAAATATGCAGCATCCATGTCACTAGAAAATCAC
The DNA here is from genome assembly GCF_027477595.1 of Haemorhous mexicanus. NCBI lineage: Eukaryota > Metazoa > Chordata > Aves > Passeriformes > Fringillidae > Haemorhous > Haemorhous mexicanus. The sequence goes on from NC_082350.1 coordinate 1,457,890, forward strand.
TGGAGATTCTGACATTTCAAATCCTGCTCTTCTGTGTGAACATCCTTTATGAGATTTACAAAACAGTTATAAACTACTGCTTTTTTCCTTATTTTTTCTCTTGTGCTTCTAAACTCACAGTGCTTACTGTCATTTCAGCTTCGTTTACCAATGCTCACTCCACAAGTAAGTCTACACATAAAGAGATCTACAAGAAATATTAAAAGAATGTTAACCTCATCACTAATACATTATACTTGCTGGATGGACAGCATTCAGGTACTTTCTACTTTAGAAGTCAAGTGTCCATACCACTTGCTTATTTTGCCTGACATTAACAGTATATATTTAATTTCCCAGCTATTTTGTAAACATACAGTCACAACTGTTAAGTTGTAACATCAAGAGTATGCAGTAAAGTGTCTTTGAAGAAAACAGCAAAACATCTTTAAAAGGAATACAAAAATCCAAGCTTGCATACTTGGGTTTTTTTTGGTTTTTTCTTTAAGCTACTAAGTTTTAGAATTTGAAACAGTAAAACTAAGATGCAGAAGAAGAACACAGTCAGTAAATACAAGTTAGGGCAACAGGATGCTTTAACCTAAGGCACCTTTCACATCATCTTAAACAAGTTAAGATTCTGCAGCAAAGTACTTCTAAGAGATCATAAAGGATTAAGTCAGCATCATGCTACATTTCACTGAAATGCAGTCACTTCTGGGATAAACACAAACATCAATTTAAAGAGTGCATCCTCTGCAAAGTAGGTAAAAGAAAATTTCCAAAACTGCAGTGACACAGCAGCAAACTGAGCCTATTTGGCCTACCATGTACATTCCTACAAGCCTCAGCACTGATTAAGTATGGTAAATTTGTGTTTATTGGGCAGATTCCTGGGACAGCAGAAAGGAACTAAATGATGGGATTCAGTTGTGGCTGTGTCATAAACCAGGGGGACATGAACATCTCTGAAACCAGGAATGACTGAAAGCCCTGAGCACCTCCAGCTGTCACACCCAGGTGTTCCAGGTCACACCCAGTGAGGGGATGATCATATTATCAGTTGTATATACTTTGCCTGGGGAAACTTTGCCCCAGGACTTTGGAACAGAATGAATCTATGATTGTCTGCATCAGATACCTGAAGCATGTCCAAGGCACAAAAGTACAGAGGCATGTGCAGAAATACTAGGGCTGGAAATAGGTATTGTATGTATGTATCATTACCCTAAAAACAAGCAAAAACCCAAAGGTGGCCCTTGTAACCCCATTCTCCTCTGCTACATTGAGAAACCACCAGCACCCAACTCCTGGCACACCACCACGCTAAATATTTATATAAAACTTAATTAGAAATTCAAAGAATGCAAATTGTAAGATAATTTGTAAATGTACCTCCCTAATTTTAAAGTACTATGTAGCAGCACTATGAATTATACAGGCAAATCTGGGCTATAGCTCAAGGAGAATAGACACTATGTTTACATAATTCTGTTCAGATCAATAAGGCTTGAATAATAACTAAACCCATAAAGACATAAAGAGGCTTCAGGGAATCTACTTTTACTATTGAGAAACTACCATAACTCCTAATTTAGACATACAATAGACAAACTATTACAATCCTGGGATCCTTGTTAATTGTTTTGTTATATATTTAACATTTGTAATGGCTCTCACAAGTCCAAAATTAATAATTGATGATCCATTCTTTGTAAAATAACCTGAAGTGTCAAAGATATGTATAATTTGCTCATACAGATGCATTTTCTTTTTAATGAAGTATTTTCTGAACTGCCACAGGAGCATCTTAATTTCATGTTCAACATTTATTCTCTGAGATTAAGAGTAAAGCATTAAAATCAATAGGATTAAAAATGTATAGATAAATAATACCTCTTACACTGCTTCCTAATATTAGCAGTGTACTTTTAGCAGAGAAGTGTATTAAAAGGGGTAGGTTACAAATAAAATTATTACAATTAATAATTTTAATTGTTCAGTCACATATTCCATTAGGACTCCATAAAGCCCACTGATGTACAGCTGAACTAAACCTAAAACTCCATTCTGTGTTAACCTTCCTATTTTCCAAGGTGATTTTTTTTCTTAAATTAGTGCCAGAGTTAATTTACAGAACAGGACTCAGAGAAAGATACCGCCTAAAAACCCCAGACATTTGTTCCCACCTGATGTGCTCAAATTCTCCACAACTCCTGCAACCACAATCATTACTACCATTTTTGCTCATTATAAAAGTAAAAAAATGCCACTAAGTATGATCTAGAAACTCAGCAACCTCATAAATTTTGTTGTTTTGCTTCTTCTCATCCTAAAGATTCCAACTTTTATTCTTCCCCAGCTCAAATTATGTATTTGCTTATAGCAATCTGAGTATGCTTTCCTTTCAGTGCCTTTTATTGAGCTTTACCTGACACTGGCAGTCAGCTCCTCAGTACAGGAAATTTGCTGTGTTTGTGGCTGCAGCTGCAAAGCTCCTACCACTCCCATCTCACTGGGATTTTCTGTCCACCCAACACCCAGCTGATGGCAGGAAAGCAAAGCAAGCTCCTCACCTGCTGCCTACAGCCAGCACCTGAAGGGAGTTTTTGGGAGTCACTCACATAATGAGCCACAGGCTGCTGAAAACTCAGGTTTCTTAGAAGAAGCTTTGGGCCTTGTTTGAGATACCATCCCTGAAGTACTGCTGATGTAAATCTCCCCAATTGCCAACTGACAACACACAAATATTTCCTTCCTGTTTTCCTTCCCCACCCTTCTTGCTGCTGTGACTGGGGCAGAGGGAAGCCTCCTCTCTTCCAAGTCCTCCTCCAGCTCAGCTTACAAATGCCCACACAGACAGGATTGTGCCAGGAACAGCAGCAATCTCTGCCATGTTTACTCATGTTTACAGAAGTTTCTAAGGGGCATGTTGGGGATTTTACCCATAGAAAACTCATACACAGGCAAAACAAAGCACTGGCGAGCAAAGCTTGCTCAGCCCATGCTGGCCTTCCCACATCCCAGTCTCCCAGCTGGAAGACGAGTCTGCACCAGCAGCCTCACCACCGTGAGTGTTTGGGACCCAGCACCTTGGACAGGCTATGCTGTCCTGGGCAGGGGCACTACACCACCCAAACGCTCCCCTGGTCCTGACTTTCAGCTCCTTCTATTTTCTAGGATAGAGAATCTCCTCAGAAAGGCTGCACAATTCTATTTTGTGACAGTTTTGAAGGATCCTGGGATGGCTCTAACTTCAGCCATGCTACATCTTGGAAAACCAAGGAGCTACTGTGGTACTGTTGACTGCTAATTATAAAGGTAAACACTGCACTGGATACACTCCTTTTAAATCAACAAGTAGATTTTTATGTTCAACGCCATGGGCTGCAAAGTTTCTAACATTCAAAAAACCCTAGAAGTAGTCAGCTTATTCAGAGGATGTAGCAGAGCATGTCTTTTATATTTGTTCTGCATAAACCTGCACAGACATAGCAGGCCATCACATTCCAGCAAACCTATCTCAGTACAAGCAAGACAGAAACAAATAGTTAAAAGGAACATCAAAGAGCAAAGCAGAAAGAGCTTGCTCTACTAAAGTTATCAGTTTTCATCACTGAAGTGGAGAGATGAGAGACAGAAGAGCAAATGCTAGAAGCAGTTATGAAAACCAAGCTATGGATCTGGGAATGTGAGACGTCCAACAAACACTGCAATTAGCAGAGAGACGAGGACTGCTGACTGAAATATTAAATCTCTGTCTACTTTCTACTGTTACATTAAATAGTGCTTTTTACTCATGCTATCACTGCAGGTGGTTACAAGTTTTTTCTAAAAAAAACCCCAAAAACAAATCCCCACCACCCCCAGCACATGCTGAAGTGTTCAGACTGTGAAATGTATTTACCTGAACTTCAGTTAAATGTTGATCAAAGAATACTTTACACAAAGGATGTTCAAAAATGAACCTCCCAGCTTTGAATTTCATCAGTGAAGAAAAACACCAACAAGGTCCAAAGCTGTCAATCAATTCTTCACAAACAATTGCAGCTTCCCATGAAGTCAATGCATACATTCAATATATACACAAAATATTACAGAGCACTCCAGGGTACCTTCCTGTCTAGTGCATAGAATTATTTCAACATTAATTTTGTTACACATTTTTAGTATCGCAAGCACACCAAAATTAGGGTCACATGAAATCCCAGACAGAATTTCTCATGGTAGATGTAAAAGCCAAATTTTCCAGCATGCACAAAAGGCCTCTGGTTCAACACAGTGTGGAAACTCCAAGTCTCTTAGCACCCCCATGTAGATGAATCTCTGCTTCTGTTGTTGCCTAAATCAACATACCAAACAGTCTGCAAATTGCATTCAAAATTTTATGATAATTTTAAACAGTTCTCCCTCCTCCTTCCATTAAAGATGAAAGTATTTAAACATCTACCACACAGCTCTTCCTCTTAAACTATGTTCATCTATAACCTAGGGCTGCTGAGATGAAGAAAAGCCTGAAGAAAGTGCAAAGTTATGACACACTTCCCTGTGCAGCCATTTAAAGATTCAAATATAGCACTTCATCCATTTTAATAACAGCTTTAGGAAACTGAAGTAAACGTAAAAAAAACCCTGTGCAACTTTTAAAATTGAACTCTCTCATAAGCTTGAAAACATTACTGCGAAACAGCTATGCTATGGAGCTTTTTCCAAGAACCACTCCCTTTCCTCCTTTTCATCAATCTAAATAAAATCAAAAGTAAGGATGAAAAAGAAAATAGAAAACTTACACACATTAAATTTTCCTCACTTTTACCCTTTGACTCCCTTTGCACTTAACACATTACTACTAGCTACTTTCTCATCTAAGAACAGCATTCTATCCTAAAATGACCCTGTAATAATTATGTTATATTTAAAGCTCCGCAAAACACAATGATAGTTTTTCTTTTACCTGCATACAGCTAAAATAATACAGCAGATCTGATTTTCTCCCACATTTTAATGGGGAAACAATCTACTAAGAGAGCAGATTTTAAAAACTGTTCAGGGGAAATGCTGAGGGCAAACACTCCTCCTGAGCTTTACCTTCACCCAGAACTGATAAAGCCTGGGGGCCCCCTACACAGCTGATCTGCCCGTGTGCCCAGCCCAGTCCCCCTAGCCTGGCTGCACTGGGGGCTGCTGGCACAAACAGCAGCCAGGGCGCCCCTGGGCACTGTGCTTTAGCCAACTGTGTCCCACACCCCAGCTTTGGGCTGCTGCTCCCCCAAGAAAGAGGAGTCTAGAAAAAAAAACAGGAAAATAAACTCCCCTACCCCCAAGATGCTGCAGAGAAGTCCACGTTCCTGAGGCTCCTCATACATTGTGTGACAAGGAAACTCTGCCCGGCTGTGGGTAATTGGGTAATTGGATAATTGCCACCAGCTGGCACTGCCCAGTCACACCTGTACCCCAGCATGCAAAACCTCCAGACCCAACACTGTGTGGCACAATGGTTTCCACTGCAAACACCTGTGACTTAATAACAGTCCACCCAGAAAACAGATGAGAAGAAATTCTCAGAAAGTAAGTCAATTGAATTAGCATAAGAATTCTGTTTGCTTCATGTGCTATGTCAGTGCTTTACAGCAAGGCCAAAGAGGGTTCTTCAGGCAACAGAGATGAACCTGGTTGTTATTTCCAAGTGGGCAGGGGGTCAAAATATTTTTTTTCCAAATGAATGGGAACTAAGAATTCAGCATGTACATTTTGCAATATCCATCATTTATACAGCATGATTTCATAGCATGAAATGACAAGCCAGGAGTGCCTTATGTCACTGCTGTGCATGATGGAAGCCATGCAGGTCAATGCCACCAGCACTGTGCAGACTCTGTCCCCACAACCAGCCTGCTGTGGGCACTCTGCCATGCACCAGCTTCTGAAAAGGTCTCAGGTGCTGTCATGGAAATGTAAAATAAAGTTTCTCTAACTGACATATATTTCTGCATAGATGAACCAAGCAGAATGGTCCCATATTCTTCAGAATGAAATCAGAACTGAAGATATGGCTTGAGCCCTCTGAAACAGTGATTTTGCAATAGGGAGGTCAACACAGTTTGTGAATGTTGAGGTTCTCCAATTCTTAAGTCAGAATGATTTTATGTATTGCTACAAATACTTAATCCCTGGAAGATTAAATTAATTTCTTACTCCTAAAATATCCATGTGTCACATAACTTTGGTCTACTCTGAAAAGACTCAAGTATACTTTACAGCTTCTAGAACGGATACACTGGGATATTTATTTCATTTTTAGAACTGCAGTGAACAAACATAAATTGAAAGAAGCCTGAATATTCTAAATAGTTTTCATGGGTTTAGTATTTTTAAATTTTTACGCCTCAGTGAAATTTTTTGCATAAGAGGAGGGAGCCCCACAAAGTGATCACAGCTGGAATAATTTTGCATCATCCCAGCACCACTTTGTTAAATGCCACTGAATGGGGTGTGCAGTGGGGCAGTATTAACAGGGCTTAGATGGCTGGTTGGCCAAGGCACTACTGTTGCTGTATAAATGATCCTGAAGTGTAGATGTTGTTCTTTTTTCATCTACTGTTCCTGCATGCTAGCCCTTTAGCACACAGAGTAAGTGCAGTTTTGTTGCTGTGGCACAGGACAGGTTCTTCAGTGCCTCCACAACAAATTCCTCATAGCCCTCTCCAGCTTCCATACAGTTATAATCACCTCTGTGAGCAGGCTGGGGAATCTGCAGTATGTCCACAGGGTTATCTGTAGGCAACAAGGGGGCATTTTTAGAAAAGGCTCTTTGGTAATTAAAGCAATGCCTACAGATTTGTTAACACTTGCATGCTCCTTCCTCCTTGTGCCAGTCTGAATGCAGCCAAGGGAGAATCAGGAAAGACAGTTCTCCTAAATTTTTGTACCACAGCCCTAAAAATTTCTCTTGTGTAACAAATCTGTGCTTTTATACTGAGATCAATTTTGTACAGATACAATGTGTAGCTCTCACTGCAGCTCTACCTTTAATGATGGTTTAAAGGAAGGTTGGTAAAATGCTTGTGTTTGCATTCATTGTTTAAACTGGCTAAATAAATTTAGTTTGAATGCCAAGTTCAAAAAAAATACCTCTAAAATGGACGTGGTGTCCTTCAGATGACAAATAAAGCAGTATAGAAAGGCAGCAATTTCCAGTGAATTGTCTCTAGAGCAGACAGTTCTGGCATGTATGAACAGGCCTCGCTCTGCGATGAAGCTTAATTTGCTTTTGCTTACTGCTATCTCAATTTCATAGCAATGATTTATCCCACACTCAGAAATGTTCTATTGAGAAAAAAACCATGCCTTTTGGCATCTGAAGACACCAGATTACCTCATCTATATGGACAGTCCTTCCTCACAACTCCTTATGCAAAGACTAGGTAGCTCTTTTCTGTGTAGCAAAAAAAGGGCAGGTGCCTTTTCACAGCATGGGAAAAATTCTCACTTTTGCACCTGCCTTAATTCAGACATGAAATCACAGAATAGCTGACAAGACTGTCAGCAGTCTCTTTAAAATATTACTTGGTTCATCAGTGATGTCACCAGTGACAGTCACATGTTGAATGTCAGGGCAGGATGAAGAACTTTCCTCCCACACCAGGAACGCCTTGGCACATAGGACAGAGTGCTCAAGCAGAACCTGAGTGCTGGAGTCTAACCTGGCCATCTAACATGAAAAGTTAAGCAATTCTTTGTTGAAAGTCATCATTTCCGTATGTTGTGGAAGATACAGAAAGCTCCAATTCCTAGCTGGAATAAATAAGTAAATAAACATTAGTACTCCTGTGTTAGTGCTCTGGCCTCGTGGCAGCATTGCAGGAGCTGTGTGTCACAGGACATGGTGCTCTCCTCCACACAAGGCCCTGAGGCACATTTGCATTTGAAGGATCACCAGAGCATGGCTGTGGCAGGGTGCTGACAGGATTTCCAGAGTGATCTGACAGCAATTCATCAGCTCTGAGCTGTTAACACAGTGCTTCTGTGACTGCATAGCTCAGTCCAGCTCTGATCAGGGCTCTGTCCCTACCTTGGTCTAATAAAACATATACACACTCCCAATGTGAGTGGAAAAGCTGATAGGAAAATATTGATTTTATTTTAACCCTTACTCCAGTTCATTTAGTGGGAAATAATGCTGTGCTGAGCACATGCCCCAGACTTTACCTTTCTAGGTTCTGCCTGTCTAAATTAACGTCCTGGGCACTGTGGCACAACTTAAATCAGGCCATGCCAACACACTCCACTAATTTAGGATTTTCCACACCCTTTGGTAAGGGCTATCTCCCTTGTGCTATGTGTTGTAGAGGAAAAAACCACAGGTACTGTGGGGAACTATGTGATGTGAGATTCCTCTGTACCTAAAGACTCCTGCCTTTTCATGCACTTGCAACTTAAAATAAACATTCTCATTATTTTAATTTGGTTGAAGCAACCAAACTAATATCTTTAAACTGAAAAAGGGATGTGGGGAAAAAAAACTCCCATTGTTCAAATCTGTTTCCAAAAGTCATAGTAGAGATGCCACAAAGTCACTTCAAAAGGTCCAGCCCATCTTTTGGAGCATTTGTTAAACTTGGATTCATTCCTGTGACCAGTTAGAGGAACTTTTCAGTTTGATGCCTGTCAAGCATGGTTTTGGTAGAAACATCACTGTAAACACAAAGGCTGAAATTTCCAAAGCCATACAGAAACCTGGATTGAATATTTTAAAGCTACTTATTGTTCCTCAGGGTAAAATTCTTTCAGGAAGCCAACAAGAGTTTTAATGCACTTAAATGCCTATGGCTACATTACTACTCCTTCAAGTTAAAATGGTGAAATTTCATTTAAACCCATAAGATTTTGTGATTTCTGGCCTAAGATGGTCATAATAACAATGACTTGATTTCATGACATAACCTAAGATGGCACAAACACTAAAAACCTTTAGTAGTTCTATTTATAATAAGTGGGTTAACTGACATTTTTTATAATACATTAAATGTAATACATATTTCATATTACTGTGATTAAAAAGTTTCAGGAAATGAAAGCATGTATCTGCATTTTTAATGACACTAAATGTGCATTTCAGTTCTGCCTGTCAGTGCACAATTAATTCAAAAGGGTCTGGTACAAGATACAAATATTAATCCCAAGATGAACAAAGTGGTACCTTAAATAAGGGCAGATAATTTGGTTAATTGGACTGCCTATTTAGCCTGAAAACTGGACTCTTCCCAGGGCTGAACCTTTATAAAAGCAAATATAAATCTGCTAGCGATCCCTGTGTAGAGTAAGCACAGAATGAGGGGGTGAAATGCTTGGAAGTGAATCTCTTCAGGAGCTCTAAGAAAAATGCTACAGGAAGCAGGAGATGTTGGTCTGAGAGGCCTGGATATGGGGACTTCTGTTTTGTCATCAACTGATTCTGCTTGGTTTGTACCTGTGCATCAGTTATGCTCTAGTTTGCAAAAGATGGTGTTTAAGGTGATTTGGCTGTTTGTCACAGGCTCCAAGGAGGGCTTAGTCACTGACTTAGTTGTGATTTCCTGTGTTGTTCCCTGGGAAACAGAGATGCAGCCTAGAAATTAGGATGATTCTGTGGTTTGTCTTAAGAGAAAAGTAGCATAGCCAAAACTTGAGAAAATAGATCTAATCCAGTATTCTTAAAATACAGTGCCATTTGTCAGTGAGGGGTGCAGGGCAATGGGGATAGTGTTCTGGAATTCAATTATCTTCATGATATTATGCTAGAAGGCTTTTTACATGTGGAAAAGGGGAGGGGGAACAGTTGGTCTTATTAGATTTTTAAAACCTTTTCTCCATCTCGTTACCAAAGTAATTTGTTATTGTTATTGCTATTATTATTTGGGGGAGGGTGGTACTTCAGCCAGTTTCCTACAGTGTATTTCAAACATGTTCACTGGGAAGTGGGACCTCTTAGAAAACAATGGCTTGTCCTAAAAATCTGTTCCGTGTGCAACTACTAGTGTCAGGTAAAAGCTGCTTTACCAAAATTCCAGGTCCTCCACTAGTGTCACCATGATATTTTCTGAAAAATCCCTTCACCAGGATTCTTCTCCTGAGCAGCTGAGAAGCCTCGGAAAAGAAATGTAAACAATAATTATCTGATTGCTTGGAATGTTGTCTGGAGGTTGCTTACCAACAGGTGCATCTTTGATTGGTTCAATGTGAATTGTTTATACTTAATGACCAATCACAACCAGCTGTGTCAGGACTCTGGTCAGTCACAGGTTTTTATTATTCATTCTTGTCCAGCCTTCTGATGTCTCCTTTCTCTTTCTTTAGTATAGTTTTAGTATATAATTTCTTTTAATATAATATCATAATATAATCAATCAGCCTTCTGAGAACTTAGGAGTCAATTCTCATCTCCCACCTTGTCCTGGGGGCCCTCACAACAACACCATAACACACTAGGACACTGAAAACTTCCACTGCATAAAAGCAAATGGGAATTTAGATTCAGGCCCTAATTCATGGTCTACCTGAAAGCCTTCTAGCAGCCTGAAAACTAGTCAGAGTATTAATGCCTCTTAAATGGCCTTACTGCTGAAGTTCCTACATCTTCTGTTGTTCTTCTTTGCTTTCAACTAATGTCCTCTTGTAAATGTCAGCCTGAACAAGAGCACAGTAGTGTAATAGTCAATGAGATCTATATCAATAGAAATGACAGGAAAAAATCCTTCCCTTCAAATCAACAGAAAAAAAAGGATGGTGGTGGGTTTCACAACTCTAATTAGAATGGTATCAATGTTTTATCTCTTCCCTCTATAATTTTCACTTCACCACTTTATTGCATCTTTCTATTTTCTGCTTGATTTTTTTCTCCAATTAAATTTATTTTCTGTTTTATCTTTCAGCTACATCTATAATTTACAATCTTTCATTCCAGAAACACAATTTCTTTGCCTTTCTCTATTCTCTTCTGGCAGGTTTAGTATTAGAAATCATAAGAGAAGGGGTAGGAGTATAATAACAATGTCAGGCAGATGATTTATCATGAAAATTTTAGGCTAATAGGCCATGTCAAAGCCTGTAAGAAAATGTATGAAACACTGTCTGTGTTTTAGTGAGCTCCAAATGTTACATTAGAAAAATTATGACAGGTGATAATTGACAATATTAGTATGGTGATAAAACTAACTGGAAATAGGACAGTGTCCTGAAAGGTTACACACTAAAAACCAGAATTCAGACAAAAACTGTGAGTCTTAAGTAGCTGAGCTACTTAAAACTCACAGTCATCAAGTCAAGTTTTCTTTATATTTACTGGGTTTTTTGACTCTATCCTCTGTATTCAATGCAAAACAGGACAGGAAAAGCATACAATTTAAACTTAAGAGTGAAGTCTCTGAGTCTCTCAAATGATACAGGGCATTGCCAGCAGAAGCTTTCTGAAAGATGTTCCAGTGAGGAAAAATCTCCTGTAATGCTTCCAAGCTGAACCAGCCAATAGCTCCAAGTCTCCTACCATGGACTTTAGGTGGAATGCAGAAAACTTTTATCCCTGAATATCATATTGCATGTGTTTGGCCTGCATCCCTTGATTTTGCTCATAATAAAGGATTATTCCTTCAGAAACACAGCTTAACGAACGCTGAAAGTGTGAGCAGTTGGAGAGTTTTTCAGTGGCTTTATTTAAAGATCATTTTGTCTCCATGAAAAGGAGAGAAATAGGGTATCCAGGCAGAGTCATTGCCATTGGCATGAGGATGCTGTGTTCTGGTTCTTCGTTTCTCTGAAGCACAAACTAACAGCCCTGCCCAAGAAGTTTGATTGTGTACAGGAACATCTGGCAGGCTGGAAAGCACCAGGTTACTAACTGCAGCTCATGTCTTCAGCACCAGACTACAGCAGATTTAGAGTTGTACCCATGGTGATGTTTACCAGAGCCCTGGGAAAAGAGCCCAGAAGTGTTAATCTTCCTCCTCCTGCAGCACAGGACATTATTTTGCTGAGGTCACACAGAAATCTCTCACCTAAACAACAAGGTACCAGTGCAGGAGCCCCCAAAGCTGTGAGCAGTCCAGTGATGCAACTTATTTCTGGGACTCTAAAATGTCTCCACTTAAATAAAGAAAGGCTGATATGCCTAATTTTTCTAAAGCAGAGTAGTTCATCCTTTTTCCTGCTTTAATTTCAAGTATTCTATCATTCAGTGTCCACTGCCCAGCCTAATGTAAAGTCATGAAGTCTAAAAATATGGCAGAATTCATCAATCTTTTCACTTGTATTTTTATTATTTTTTGAATTTAAAATGAATTAAATACTCATATTAATTTATTGATCTCATAAAAAGGAATTTAATACTTTTTCCAAATTAATTAAACCTCACTGAACTCATCTGTTCCCGTATCAGCAAGGCTTCAAAAATTCATAAAAGCAGCTGACCGTCCTTCTAAACAATAGCTGTCCCTCATAAGACCACATTAAGCTCTCTATTCCAGCAATTTAGGAAGCATGAAATAATTTTAATGACAAAAGTTATTATTTAAACAGAATTATCATGCCAACATTTTTTCTACAATTGGACTTTCTCACTTAGCTTGTTTCTGTTCTTACAGAGAGTCTAGCAAATTAAAGAGGATCCTGACATTCAAGAAATGTGATATTAAAATATTTGGCTTAGCAGATATGAAGAATGTAGTAAAAAATTCAGTGGCAAGCCTAAAAATAGATTACAAAGGATTCGATCTCAATAGTTGTTACAATACGTCATTCTCATGATAAATTATAGATAAACAGAATATATAACAACCACAATCTCTACCATTTATTCTTTAGAAAGGTATTTAAAACTGGGTATTCATTGAATAAACAGCTCTGATGAAGAAGGAACAACTTCAAGAAGTAGTGCTGACTGCACAGAATCAAATATTTAATTTTGGTAACATTGGAAAGTATGCCTCTGTGGAAATGTTTATATGAATGTACCCACTCTCTGCAGAAAGGTCACTAGGAGAAACAAAAATCTCAGGGAATGTGTGGAACTGCTGAAGCTGCTGTGATGTGTGGACGTGTGGATGCTCATGGATCTGCTGCAGGGCTGGCCAAGGCCAAGCGCCCTTGCCATGATCCCCCTGCATCCAAACACAAACCCTATTACCAATGATAAGAACACAAAAAGCCAATCCTTAAACTCAGAAATTTAAAAACTGAACAACTACAGACAAAGGAAATAAACTTTATTTATTGGAATAAAAAAAAATCTACAAAAAACAATTACTACAGTTTTTAAGTACTAAGGGTTCACAACACTCTTCCCATGTCATGAATCTTACAGCACTTAATAGTTTTGAACATTTCTCATCAGGGAGCTGGTAGTCATCAGAATCTCATTACCCAAGCAGGGAGCATCCTGATTGCTATCATCCACCTATTTACTAAATCAGATATGAATATTCAACCAAGCACTTTCATGTAAGTGGGAGCCCCCAGGGGAAAGTAGCCTTGCTCTTTACTATATACAGAAGAAATGCTGATCTTTTTTTCCCTTGTATAAAATTTGTAAAAGTTTCTGAGCCAGGGATTTCTAATATATTATAATTTACAAGCAATTGGGTTGGCTAACTGCTGTCAGAAAGATTAGACACTTGCATAATCATAATGAAAATCTAATTAACTCCCTAACTAGTATCAATTAATTTCAGGAAGAGTTAGGAAAACTGCAAAGGTTAGCCAAAAAAATATATCTAAAGTATAAGACAACATAAAAGAATAGAAAATAGAACATTATGAAAGGAATTATTTAAGTCTATTCATAGGAAATTAGCTACAGTTAAGAGGTAATTACATGTCTGAATAAAGCACACCTATTAAAGTCACACTAACAAAACCTGAGACTGTGATACTTAGCTGCAGCCACTGAAAAGGTCAGGAAATATCCTGACTGGGTTCTGAACCTGGATCTGAACGTGAAAGTTTGTGCCTCATGGAGTGGTTTACAGGGCTTCCCATGGCACCAGCAATTCACTGCTGTGCTCCCTCTGCATGTCCTACACTGAGCCCTGTTCTTAAAAGGACTCCGTTTCTTACCATATTGCATTAGCTCTTTAATTGCTCAGTGTTTGCCTTCCAACAGCAGCTCAGTGCAACATCCAGCCAGCCCTTATTCATCACCACCTGTGCATTTCTCCTCTTCTGTCAGACACCTCCACTTATACGTGGTCTGGCTCTTAGGGAAACATGCCTGAAGTAAACACAACATATAATTCAGAAACTTCTTCTGATCAAATGCAGTAATGCAAATCCCATTCTCTCAAATCCAGGTAAATGTGAGAAATTCCAAAACTGCCAGGTACTAATTACCATCCTAAGGACAACATCCCTGTTACAGAGCCTATAGTCTTTTGTCTTATTACTCCTTAAATCCTGCAGAGTAACCACTTGTGATTCTGGCAGGATCTGTTTGAACTTTGCTCTGTTCCTCACCAAGCCTCAGCACATACTCAGAAGGAATCATCCTCCTCTTTGCAGCACAGAGATTTTCAACAACACACAAAAAATTGGTTTGTGTCTTGAAAAAAAGACCCTCAGCCGTCAACAACTACCAGTTTTCAAAAGAGCTGATTGAAATGCAAACCGATACTGTAGAGAGAGATCAAAATTTCCATGTATGTGTGGCGGGACATTTCCTGCACCTCCCTACCCACTCTCTCATTTCCTGGAAATTCTACTTCTCAGAGCAGGACTTGCAAATGCAATCCATTTTGTCATCAAATGATGAACACCTTGGTCACCAGGGCAAGAGACACCTGTACTACAATCCCTGCTCAAATTAAGATAGAAAATGTAAGAGTAAATCAGAATTCGGACAGACATACAGATGCCCTGACGTCAGGGTTCTTTGCATTGGCAGAAATTCTTGCCTTTACATGGAGCATCATTCTTTATTGCGCAAAAAGAAAGGGGGAAAAAAAAAAGCTCTGCAGAATAAATGCCAATCGTGAATTGACTTGTCAAGCTGAAGTGCTCACATCCAGTGCTGTAACCCAGTGCCTCCTTTGGCAGAGATCATTCTGCTCCTCAGAAAAAACTCATCCTAAACAATGTGTGGAGACCCAGTGGACCAGCAGCAAATACAAAATACAACACCTTTGAAACAGGATACCAAGGCGTTCTCACTCTGGAAGACGTAAAATTAAAGACATTTAAAGATTCTGACACTTGAAAAATAAGCCCAGTGAAGTTGATGTGCTCAATTACACAAGGCACTATGACCACACCATGCCAAAGTTTTCTACTGCCAGAAGCCTCTTTCTGAATACTGATAAACTCCAGACCTTTCTCATCTACAAAGACCTCAACAGATTTAACTGACTATACCTGAGAAGGACCCAAAGCTACCAGAGAAAACTGTATCTCAGTCACGGTCAAGAATCTGGGGGCATACCTGGGCTTTCCCTTGCACACAGAGCACTCACCAGCAATAGTTTTAGTATCAGGGAATTAACAGCAAAATACCTGTAAGCACAATATTTACTTTTGGAAAGCCTAGGAAAAACTCAAGGTTCAAGGTGTGTACTGTGTTACTGAATATGCTTATGCAGGTTAAGAGATTTTAACTTCTAAGTTGCAAAGAAAATACTGATGTGGCTTTTCTTTCCTATTTACATTTCTATTTGGCTAAAGTATTCTGGGCAGTTTGTCTTCAAAACATGGGTTCCTCAAAAAGACAGATTAACAGCTCCTCTTACAGAATGACAAAACAGGACCAACACAACAAACAAAACAGAAGGCAGTTACATTAATTAGATTACCCACCAAACTGTAGGTAGAGACATGAATGATATTTTATAAACTTCTAAACCAGAAGAATATTATCCATCTTAAGGACAATCAATTAGATATTAAAATATCCAAACAGTCTTTCTTAATGATTTACATTCTAGGCTGTGTGTTATCTGGGAAACTGGAAACAAAACTGAGAGAAGGATGCAGTATTTATATTCTTCTATATGTGATGTACTGACAACATTTCCCATGAAAAGAAACTTGTTAAAACAGCGAGACTTCAAACTGCTATTTCTGTTCTTGTCATGGAAACTGCATTGTTTGACACCACACTGGAGACTCCCTGCCATATGCTTTTAACCCTTTTACAGCATGGATTTAAAATCCATCATAAAATAACCAGCAGCTGTCTGAAAGGGGTAATAAGGAACTATTCACTCCAACTGTATCTCTAAGAAAAAATATTTTTAACCCAAACCTTTTTCCACATCTATTTGAAAGTTTCTAATGATAGAAATGCCAAACTCCACTAGTCTAATAGTTAATGATTGTTAGCACACCACAGGATCTAATAAAATAAATAGCAATGGATCTAAGTTCTCTTGCTGTAATTTAAAAGTACTACTCTCTGTTTTAGTCCTGACAAGCAGAGAAGGACTTCCTACCTTCCTCTTATCAACCTTTTCATGCACCTGAAAACTCCTTTGTTCCAGCAGTCCTCTCTTCAAAAGATCAAATAACCCAAATTCCTTCTAAGGTCCCTCCTTGGGATCTCTGCCCATGCTTCCGACAGTGCAGCATGATTCTGTGGGTGTACACAGAAAAGAGCTGCAAATAAATAATGGGCATAGCAAGAAGTCAGGAATCCCAATGGTTACAACACACAAGGAAAGGTATAACAAATGTAAAATCCAATTATTAAAAGTAGTCTTTTCATGTATTAGCTTCTTTGTGAAAATTATTTGGAGAGAGTCAAAAGAGAGAAGATTTGTTCCTACAAGCCAAGCCACATTTAATTCATTTAAAGACCCTTTGAACAGCAGCCAAGGGACTTTTTCTTGGCCTAAGGTCATCTAATAACAGACAAGGATGGGGCCAAGGAAGGTTCAGCCAGTGGAACCAGTGACCTACATGAGGAGCAGTACAGGTATTTGATAATTTATGATCTTAACTCTTGAAATCAGAATTAATTTTCAGGCATATGAAAGTTAGACAAGAGTTGTATGTCAATAAGGAGCAAAGTTATCCCTGAGATTCAAGTCCAGTGGGAATTTCAACAGGATGCTTGCACCTCCAGGTTGTGTTCTGCACACTCCTCTCAATTAAAATCCTGGTAATTAAATGAGATTGGTGGAATCAGGAATTCTTGATTGGTTCTATTTGCTTTACTTTATGAAAAGATTTCCCTGATTCGAAACACAAGCATGCTGGAATCTGTTTTCTTTGGACACATTGGTATTTCAGCCAAGTACCACCAAGGACATGCACAGCAAAGGAGAACCTTTGTCACTTCTGGTGAGCATTTTATCCTGTGAACAATTCATTGCACTGCCAGAACTGGCTGTGGGAAGATGTATTCATCAATAAAACCTTGTGATAACAACTACACAACAATCCTGACCACAATCCTCTTGCCTGCTTTTGACTTCATTACTTTTCCACTCCCACGAATTCATTTCAGAGACAAGTTTAAAGGAGGATTTTTATGCACTGGCTTTTGCTTGTAACTAAAGCAGCTGAGCAATTCCTAATTTATGCAGCTGTTGGAAAAACATTAACTCTGAAAGAACTGTATAAAATTTGGAATTGGATTTTATTTTCCAATAACAACAAAGTACCATTTTCACAGAATAATGTAACTGATTATTTTATAACATGCTCATTTGTGGCCAACTCTGAAATCCTTTGCAACCAGAATATTTTTGATTAAACTACAACACTAAACATTTTAATTCAATGTTTTAGACCTTTAGACAACAAAACAATTACAACAGGAAACCTTTATTTAATACAAAGGGGGAAAATTATTTTCGTATAAGTATAAAGAAGTTGACTGACTAAAAGTATTTTTATTAGGTATGATATGAATTTGCCAATAGTGGGTCAAAACCTGCAGGTTTCTAACTAAACTCAGTAATCAAAAAATTATTTCTGCATTACTAAAACATGTCTAGAGTATATTAATATTTCAGCTATCAGTCCTTAAACAGATGCACAGTTATATACCTTTATTTTGTATTGAGGCACTCTGAGAACTGACAAAATGGATTTATAATCCCTATTCCTTTTTGACATCTCTCATCCATATGGTTTATGTAAAAATACTCAATGCTATTGATTACTTAATGAAAGCATTTATGTGAGTGTTCAGAAATATCCTAGAGTTAAGGACCTCAGCTACACATTTCATGAAGATGAATGTTTAGTTGTAAATCCATCTGTATTGCTTCACACATTCCATACATAAAGCTAAAATTATGAACCAATAAAATCAATAAAATTTGCTCTGTCAAATTTATAGCAAGAATGAATACACACATTTAAACACTAATAATTCCTGGAAGCATTTTAAGCAAATAGGTATATAAAGAGCTAACACTGAGAGTACCTAGAGAACCAAGTTCAAGTAACTGAAATTCATTTGATTCTCTGCATGCCTGAGAAGGTCAAGATAAGATTACATAAGATTATATGAAGGTAAAAAGTTTATTGGCTGTGTGCAAATGTCACTTTAAAACAAAAGAGAAAGAAAATCAGTATATTTAAAGAATTCTTCTTGGTACCTTTCAATAAATAAGGAACCTTACCTTGCTAACCCCTGAAAGGTCTCCAGGTAAAGAACTAGGAAGATCTAAGAATAAGAGCAAAGAAATCAGCATCTTAAGCTTTGGTATTTTTTAATTCCAGCAAAGTGATTCCAATGTGTTCTGAACATTCATTTATATATCTACATGAATATTTAGGAAAGAAAGACCAAGACTACAATGAAGTAGAAATACATAATGTCTGTAATTTCAATTCAGACACTAAAAGATCAAACATGGTAGAGGGAAGCTCTGACTGTTTAAAGCTTCTCTTCTGTTTTAAGGCTTTTATTATTATCCATTATTCACTTATTTCCAGCAGCACGGGGTATCTGCAGGATCCTACTCCTTATTTAAATTAGGAATGCTAATCATACTGAATTTTGATTAGTGCTTTTCAGAGTTTATTCTGCTGATGGTTATTTTCCTATGTTGGCAGCTTGATAGATATTGCCATGCACAGTTAAGTAAAATAATTAACTGAACTGACTTTCTTGCCCCCTGGAAGTAATTTTGTTTATATGCTTGCTCCCCCCAAATCATAGCCATAAGTGGAAACCTTCCATTTATCAAATAATTGGCTGCTATGAATTGTAAAATTAAATATTTAGACATCTTCGTAGAATGGATTAAATGTCAACTGTGTCATCTAATACCAGGAAATATCTATTAAAAATATATTTGATAGTAGATATTTTCTCATAACACTAAAAAGCTGGGAAACAAAAAATTCTTAGAGTATTGCCAAATTGAAAACCATGCATAATTCAGCACTCAAACTGAATTTTAATCTTTTCATAATGCTCGGGGAAATATTTTTTACTTAGGAAAACTAATAGAGATAAAGAACATTACAAACCAAATAAGTGGTTTTATGTTCAGACAGAAATTATACAATAGCTAATAGAAATAGGTTATTTGAAGCAGTGAGAAGAATGGGAAGCGCCCTGGACATTACAAATTCACATCCAAGTTCACAGGACTGTTGAATTAAATTTTAAAAATGGTATGAGGAACTCAGGGAACTTTTCATCCTCAAAGAGAACAGTGAAGCTCTTTAAGACTTTAAACACAGGAGAAACAGAAAGCAGCAGCTGCCCATAAGCAGAGGCTGCTGCACTTTCCTCTGATGATGCTTAGAGTCCTCCCTTGGGACAATTCCCCTCCCTGCATTGTGTTATTGCTGCCTCAAGTGCCCCTGGCACAAACCACTGCTCTCCAGTGAAATCCTGCTGGTCTTCCCCCCACAAGAAGTAAGAGGGCTCTCAGCCTGAGAGCTGGGACAGCACTTCCAAAATCTACCTTTTTGATTGGTAGAAGGATCATCAGCACCACCAACAAAGTAATCAAACATCATTACAGTTGGTTTCAGCACCAAGAAGAATCCAAGAGAAAGAACCAGCACTGGCATGGCATTTCCACAGTGAAAACACAGTTTCTTCAGGGATGTAATAGAGACGTGCTTCTTAAATTTACAGCTACTGATTCCCTAACATGAGTCTAACTCCCACAGAAGCATCCCAGGATACACATAAAGGACTACTGGAGTCTTGAGTAATCTCTCACAGCTGGCTCAATAGGTCTACAAGAAAATATTTGTAAAAGGAAAAAAAAAACCCGGAAGTTTCACTGCCCCACCCCCTTCAAAACCCTGGGAAAAAACCTGTTCTACAGCACCTTCTTCTCCTGTTCCTCCCCAGTTTTCATAACTTGGAATAAGTATTTGTTCTGATTTCCTTAGGTAATTTGGTACTGTAGTGTTGAGCTTCTACCCAAAGCAATTCCTCAACATGTGGGGGAAGAGCATCTACTCCTTGTGCAAATTTCAGGCCCAAGTGTCTTGGAGGACTCTGATGTACAAACGAACTTTTTGTACAAGCTGAGTCTTTGGGAGAGCTGGGAACTCTGTCCCTGTGTGCTCCAGAGGGCTGAGCTAAGCACTTAAATACAAGTTTGTAGCGAACAATGAACTTCCAAACCAGGAGAATTATTTCATTTACAGTGCCCAAGATTGCCATGCCATGCAGTTGCCACTCATCCTGATGCAAATCCCAGCTCAGACTTTACTGGATATTACTGCTGGCTGCAGCAGATGGTCGCACACTTAGAATTAGTAATTAGCCAAGAGAAGAAAACACAGAGTGGGGTAAGGGGAGGAGGGAAGGGGGGGTTGGGGGGGTGGGGGGAAGAGAGGTTGTTTCTCTTTAACTGTTACTTTTGTTCATTTTCAGCTGCACTGAAGGTTCTGGTCTCCTGGCAATGATAAAGATTGCCTATTTTTCTGCAGCAGTTGATTCATTTTACTTTATAGGTAACTGGATTTTGTTTGATAGTCAATTTTTCAATTCTTTAAGGGCTAGAAATTAGGAAGATAAGGTCCATTAGGAAAGTTAGTCCTTATTTGCTGAGCACAGGAAGGGTATATAGCATTTTTACTGGGGAGACTGGGAAAAAGCCAAGGAACTGCTATCAGTATTTCACTGAAAGAAATGAAAAGTAGATCCAGGGCTTGAGTCATCATTAACAGAGCAGTGGGTTCAAACAGCTCTTTAATATTTAATTCTGTATCCATTTAAAATGGATAGTTTTAAATCCATTACACTTTTGATATTTGCAGATCTAACAGTCATTTATTTGCTGCAATAACATGGTCATAATAATGAAATAAAAGATGCAGTGCTATTCCAAGAAAACCACAGAGGGAGGGAAGGCGGTTGGGAATTTTGGCTCAGATGGAATTCTTGTTTTTTTCTGTTTCTCTGTAGCAGGTGGATGGTCAGCGTTCCCCAAATAGCACTATTTTGTGTCACACAGTTCACACAGACCAAAAATGAACACTGACATATTTTATCATTATCGGGTTTTCCTCATTAGTGTCTAAAACATGAAAACTGTTTTATTTATCAGGGAAGCAATTGCTTCCCATTGGAAACCAAGAGACATTATTTAATTAGCCCCAGAACTGAGCTATTGCAGCTGTCCACTCTTTCAAGCAATCAGATCTATTACCAAGAATAAATTTTAAAATACACATTTCGTATGCTTGTCTCTGAAAAAATAAAGGATTCACTGACATCACAGAATGTAGCCTAAACTTGTCAATCATATAGTAAATATGAAGCCATTAAATAACTTTCTGACTATCACAAATACCTTCAAAAGGGCTTTTTAAAACAAGGCTACTTTCCTGATTAGAAGGGAGAGTAAATGAGAAAATAATTGTTGGGCCAGACCCATGTGTGCCCAGACTCATATTGCCCTCAGTCTTTTAGCAGAGCAGTGATAACTCGTTGTAGATGAAAATCTGACTTATTTCAAACTGATGGTGTCCATTTTCTTAATAAACCAGCACTAATCTATTAAGTGCACAAATGGCATCTGGACTATTCCAATGCCAAGAATAAATAGAGTGTCTTAATGAAAAGCTTTTTATTTTTCCCTTCTGAAAAACATTCAGAAGAAGGAAGCAGCAGAAAGCAGAAGCTGCCAAAAGGTGCAGCCCTGACACAAGCCACCCTCTTCTGATGTGTGTCAGTGCAAGTCAAAGGTGCTAATGTGTCAGTGATGAGATCATTATTAGATCAGAACTCCTGTGACAATTGCAGTACTGTGTGGCAGGAGAAATAAGAGACAGGAACCAGACACACATATTTATTTGTGGCGCGGCAGAGAAGGCAACCTCCGTTTAACTTGAAAAGCCTACAGATAATTAAAACTATATTTCCATTGCCTGTGATTAAGACCACTTAGAAACGGAGAGAGATAGACAAAGCCTTTGTGTATAATCTCTCGGGCATCTCTGTTGAAGTGCACAAATAATGAATAGCTGAGAATTCTCTGTCCCCTGCAGGAAGGGCTCAGGCCCAGCACTGCAGATTGCATTTTCTTGACCTAATGCACTGATTATCCGGAATAATTTGAGAGATAAAAGCACATGAGAATTTTGTCTTTAAGTTCTATTTGAGTACAGACTGTGGTAAACAAAATGGCAAGAAATCTAAAATTAAATGCTTATCAAGTGAGACAATTAAAGAATTTGCAATAAGCTATGAGAGGCAAACAGCTCCCCCTCAGGACTGACCTATGTCCTTTGAATGTCCACTGTAAATGAAATTAAACTCTCTGAGTGTTTTAAATTGCTAAGAATTTTTCCTTCAAGGAGATGAATATACACATACATGTACTTTGACCAGTTTGGACAGGGCCCTGAAACTGAAGCAAGCATGCTTTTGGAAAATGGGAGAAGCCACCTTTCCAAACAAAAGGAAATGCAAGGCCGAAGTTGTTCAGATGAATGTTGGAATATGAAAGAGGAAGTATTGTACATATTACAGTCATCAGGGTTGTACAGTGAACATGAACAGCAGCAATTATATTAATATCAGCCATTTATTTCAACAGATTCCTCCAGTGATCTTCACTGATGTTGATGGACACCCAATGATGAACGGTAATCAACCTGGGCACTTCTTGAATGACTGCCCAAAATCTGTGTCAGATGAAAGAATTTAATTCTGATTTCTGAAGTCCTCTGGGCTCTAATTCCTTCTAAGAACAATTACAGACACATATCCTGGCTCAAAGAAGAAATTATACGAATTAATAATTCATAAATTAGAATAAAATAAACTGAGTGTTTGGGAAAACTGGCTGCCAGGTGAGGTGGAAACACCAACTATGAGATCACAGCCTTAGCCAATTCAGGAATTTGCTGACAACTAATGCAAGAAAGGGAACACTCCTCTTTCCCTCCTTTTCTCAGTTGTTTCCATTGTCATCAGCAAAAAAACCAGTGTTTTCAGCAAAGCATGTAGTGGCTTAAGTGAAGAACACTGAAATATTAATTTCTATGCCCTAGTTTTGTGTTCTGTGCACCCTTCTGAAGAGTTATAAGTTAGTTATTTTGGTTTCCAGATAAAAAATTGATCGATTCTGACCAATGCAAACCTCCTAAAAAGCCTGGTTTTACTCAAGTGGCAACTAAAGAGCCAGCACAACAAGAGCAGCTCTGGTGCACTCAGCAGAAAACCACAGTGCAATATCACAAACCCAAAAGAGTTTTCAATAAATCATAATGAAAGATAGCAGTTCCTTCTTCATATGCAAAATACCATTGAGTCTGAACATTTCTCGAGATGAATACAAACTCAGAATAAATATTATGACTGTAGCAATCACAGAACTACCTGGAATGCTCAGCTTGTCTCTCCTTCTGTGTATTCAGGCTTTTGTTTCCTAGAGCTTATCTACTGACTTATCAATCTCAAAGTTAATTATAAGCCCACATCTGCTTTTTTCAGCTGCTTATTTCAGCACCCCAAATTACTTCTCATTAGTTTTAGGAAACAATGACTCAGCTTTCTCTTTTTTCATTCAAAGCCAAACTTTTATGTTTTAAATCTACATTCACTTCTATTCTGATGTTTGGAGTTTTACATCTTTATCATGGGAATAGAGTTAAAATTCTCCCATTTTCATAATAAAAGTATCCCAGAATGAACTAGCTAATATTTGATGTTATTTATATATGATTTAAACTTGAAATCTGAAGATAAGTCAGTGTCTTCTACAATTAAGAGTCAGTTTCAAGGCTGAGTATAGAACTAACTTCATCTTCAGTACAGCAATTTAAAAAACTTCTAGGAAGTTGTATGTTATTTTAAACAATGTATGTTATTTAAGCAAAGTAGCTGTACTTCAGTCCCTTATTCTGGATCACAGATCAATTCATACAGAAATTGCACTGTGGGCAAAATGTTACTGAAAATTCAGATTAAGTTTAATGACAATGCAAATTTAAGCACTACCTTAGCTGCACCATGACAGTGTTGTCCTTCAAGAAAGTGATGCTGAAAACCCCAAAATGTACCCAGCCTGTGGCTCCAGATGTTTATCTAATGCCCCTCCTCCAGTGTTATTTCAAACCTCAGCAAACCTCCATATGCTGAGGCAGCTTAAGACATGGAAAAAGAATTAACAACGTGTTTTAGGATGGTCTATAGCTTTCTAAATTAAGGGTTTATTTACTACATTTAAATACATTAAATACATTTTCAGAATTATTTATTTTGGAGTTTTTTACTCCAAAAATTCTCTTGCTGTCTGAGAAACTGTCCATTTTGTTTATTTTTCACCTCTCAGGAGTCAGGTCACCACCTCTACACCTGCAGTCACAGCATCAGGACAGACACACGTGAAAGTGTTTGCTCCTGAGTGTTCATTCCCTCTCTTCTATGAAGATGACATGATACTGAAATAAAAAACTTTAAACAGCACAAGGGGGATTATTTTTATATATATAATTTTTAAAAAAGGCAAAGTAATTGGCAAGAAATGTTCTAACCAAATTAACTTCTCCCTGTTTATAAAACCACACCAAACAAACTAATTACATAAGGACTCTGGAGAAAGCTGTGATTTCTCTGCTGTGCTTTCACATGCAGCATAGGAAAGCACGTTGCAGTAAACAGTAGGCAGGGCCTGCTACTTCAATCTTGCAGATTAATGCAAAGGACTGTTTTGTTTTCAGTCCATCAGCTCAGCCCCACACCCAGCAGCCCTTGGCTCCTGCAGTGCCACTGATAATCTGCCACATCCTATAGCAGCACCCCCAGAGAGATGGACTGAAATCAACACTGTTGTGTTTTCTAAAGGGCACTGAAAAACTGACAGATGGCAACAGCTGGGGCACATTCCATTCAAGGAAACACTTTTTAATCAAAAATTTTATACAAAGCGTATGGGGCTTTTTATTGCACATGATTTCTGTTTCATTGCACATGATTCCCACTGCCTTTCATGCTGCTGCTCTAGCAGGCAGCTCTCACACAGCAGCCAGCTCCCACACACAAGGACGGCAGTGAGGCAGAGGTGGGCAAACATCCATTTGAGCCAAAAGAGCTGCAGGACTTTGCCCTTTGCTCTGTCCAGTTTTAGTGAAGCCCTGGGAGAAGAGGCCGTGCAGAAACAGCTCCCAGCTCCAGGGAGGCTGCTAGGGGGGGTGTGGAAATTTTGCTGTCCTAAATACTGTATTCTAGTCCAAAAGTATCTGAAACCTGATGTTAAATTGCTATCATCCTTTCAATTCTAGCACACCTATTAATTACAGTGTTATATTTCATTTCTGTCCTCTGACTGCCACACCAAACACCACGCTCACTGTTCCTGCCTTCATTCATGACTTTTTTTCATTAGCACACCTGGAAGCTCTCCAAGGCAGGCAGCAGTAAGGAGCAGAAGTCTTGTCAGAAATATCCATTAAATTTGTCACAGGCACTAACAAATCAATCAAGTACCAATGAGCCTTTCAGAAATTTTTAGAGCAGCTGGTTAAAGGGACCCACTTGACTTAAAAACTTTTCAGCAACAACAAAACACACTAGGCCTGACATGTTGTGGTTATCATATCCACCGCCGCCGAATCACAGTTACTTAAATTTCTTTGTCATGTGACAGGAATATGTAAATTTTAAATGCTTGAACCAAATTTAAATTTAATTAACTAAATATATTTAAAGAAAATTAGTTAAATTTAAATACAGTTTTTTCTGGAGACAGATTCCTATAACAGGCTGGCAATTGCTCTCCCTTGTTTACCCAAATTATTTTTCTGTTCTTTTAAACTTTATATAAAGGGCAAGTAAGTTATGATTTTCATCATGATTTTTAAAAAACAAACAAACAAAAAAGAGAAATTTAAAAATTGTATTTTTAAAGGTAATGTAGGTTTCTTTTGCAGTCTGTTTATATCCCCATGGTAATTGCATACCAGCTAACTGGAGTCACAGTCCATGAAGTAACTAAAAGCCAATCACTTCCAGGAACTAGTTCTTTTTCTCTCAATCTTTGTATAATATTTTCACATAAGAGACAGTGCTGGAAGGGAGGGAAACTGACTTATCATGTGAAATACTTTATTACAAACTCAGTGTAAGGCAAGTGTTTGTGTGGATACAAGGTGCATACGCTGGCTAATTGTGTCCAAAAGCTGCTGTTACACCAGAGAAGTTTTGCATCATAAATGCCTATAACCCATCTGCCTATACTTCATACCTACCAATATTTTGTCTGTTCATGCCCTCCTGTGTTTTCACTAAGCACAGAATGTCTCAGGCTCAGGGGGGACAAACAAATCAATGAAACCCTTGAGACTGACACAAGGCATTGGGGGGGAGGCAAAGAGCAAGAATCCCAGAGTGGGACCACACAGCTCTCCAAGGAAAGGATCACAGCACCCAGGAGATGACTGGAGCTGTGTGGATGGGATTCGGTGCCCATTCTCCAGCATGTCCTCCTTAACTGAACTGGCCTGACCCAATTTGCTGGGCAGCTAGAGTGTTTGCCACCAGGGCAGGAGCTGAGTGTCGAGCCTGGGACTGGCAGAGTGTGTGATATTGCAAAAATCTAACACAAATTATATATTGTTTTCTCAAATATTCTGAACTCTACTATGTTTATGTTCGCCACCCCTACGATGGAGGCAACAAACAAAAAAATCTAATATTGCCTACACTGTCCTTTCTACACTGAGTTTCAGTCTGAGAAACAAGAGTCACCCTGACATTGACAACATTTAAAATAATATAAAAACTTGGTCCATTTAATACAGAAGCATTGGACTTCATTTATAAAGGGAAAGGTTGTTTCCAAATTACTGAACAAAATTGCTATGTGCCAGCCTGGTGGCACTGTTACATCCCCTATAAACACACCCGTAGCAGAAATGGTGATGGAACAGAAAACAGCTGAGAATAGCAAATCCTCCTTGTGCTGGGGCTGCACTCAGAGATGCTCAGTCCTCCACAGTCACTGAGACAAAAGCACTTGGGAGAGGCTTTTTTATAATCTAAACACCCAGAAAAAAGGACAGTGGAGGAAACCACAAGCCAGGAGAACAAACTGGTAGGATGCATTTCACACAGCCAGAAACAGGAGAATTGAGCAGAAAATCAATGACCTAAACTACCTGTCCAGAGTTTGAATTCTTTATATTCTTCCCCTTCTTGCTTCATAAAAGTAGCATAACATGCATTTTTTTAGGTGGCCCTAGCAAGAAAAGGGATCAACAGCAGTTTTAGACTCTTGGGAGTGTTTGTTCTTGTCCAGAAAAAAAAAAATAAATTCAGCTGAGTGGAAAGAAGCAGGTTTAAAGAAAAGTGGAGGCTCTTATCTATTCTTTCTATAAGGTAATTGTTGACCAATAAGCAAAAGGAACTCTAAAGAATAAATAATTACCTATTCAGGCTGTTCTTCTAAAACGTTTTTAATATTTAGAAACCATTACAAGCAAGAGGCTTGTCCCTGCTGCTTTACACTAACTCAAGTAGTTCCATTCTGAGGAACACATTTTAAAGCCTTTTGATTTTATTTTTAAAGCAAGCTGGAATCCTGCAGTGCCAATTTTGTTGCAGTGAACTTTAAAGTGGTGAATATTCCCATTCCACTTGTTGCATTACTAACACTTCCTGGCATTATAAATTATTTTTCTAAGTCTGTATAAAGAATGCTGCATGCTTTTACAAGCAGTCCCTTTTGGTTTTCATCATCATTCACCTAGGAACATGACAACACAGGAACACACACATAAAAGGAAATTATTTATGTAAAGAAGAGATATAATTGAATTAATGGGTGGACCACAGATGGAATGAAAGTGTGAATAAAGTAATTAGAGTGGAATTTCCATTATTTGACTCAGTTTGTTCCTTCCTTTGAGTCCTTACTTTGTTCCTTCAGCCCTCCCTCTGAGGGTCCCTCCTGCTACTGCAGCACTGGATGGGTGCAGATTTTGGATTCTCAGGATCACACACACTGGAGAGCAGAAGTGAGCAGCTCAAGTTTACTACTTCTTGAATATCAAATAATGAAGAGAATCAAACTACACAAGAAGAGAAAATGTCCCAGGGTATCATTCTTGTTTGCTTTAACTGGCTCACCATGAATCTTCATAGCATGGAGTTATGCTTGCTAGCATAGTTATTTGAAAGAATTCCATTTATATCAATACATGTTAGAAAACATTTATTTCTACCTGAAATTTTAAGAAGCTAAGCAGTTATGATTTCCACTGCAATCTTAATGATGAGGGATAACTAGAGCAGTTTTACATTTTTCAGCTGCTCACACTTCTTTTTATACATGAGCCTGTTCAGACCTCAGGTAACCTTCCATGTATCACTCAAACCATAAGAAGATAACTAGTCCTCATCCTTTTTTACCCCCAAACACATGAGTTTCCTATGCTGTCCTTCCTGTGGCTTTCAGAATTTGAGATCCTTGAGGAACCGCCTCTGATTTTAGAGAATGTCTAAAAAGTGTAGAAACCACACTTAACTCCACAGCAAAAATCACATCTCAAAAGCAAGTTATATCTTAATTCATACTTAAGTGTTTCATTGCAGAAAAAAAAATTGTCAAAATAGTACCTCAACAAAATAAATACTTTCTTCAGCTTTTAAAATATTATGTTGAAAATAAAAGGGTTTATAGTTCATTGAAGTAAATGACTTCATATTTCAGCTGCAGAATCAGGCACATTGCAATGGCTCTCATACATCAAGGCTTCATTAGTTTCAAAGGAGTGTGACACAAAATCTACATTCATCCTCAGAGCATAACAGCAGCAAGAAATTTTTGGACCTATAGGCTTAGCAATTCCAGTACTCCCCACTCAGGTTTCTCTCTTGTGTTCTGAATAGCCCAAAAGTTTAAAAACTCTCACTATTTTCCTGGCACCTTCAGCGACAATCTGTTTTAACTTAACATTTTTTTACCTAAATGGTTATTTAGTACACATCAGGACTATAAAATGACAGATTCTGTCCCCGTCCTATCGCAATCCACTGTAATATCCTGCCCTATTTTTCTAAAGATCAAGTCTTGTACATAAAGAAAACTACTCAAAATCAGTTCAAATCCTTATTTTCTGTGAGTAGTTTTAAAAGTTCAAGTGGTTATCATCAGACTGGAATTCGTTGGTTATTTTCCTTGCTTCTTTCTAGCTCCAAGTAATTTAGCATATTTAGGTGTAACGAAGTATCTCAATGTTCCCATTCATTATTGATTTTATCTGTCAGGAGGAACTTGCATTCACTCCCAACCCAAGCATGTAATTCTCATTTTCTCCCTAGCCCCTTCCTCCTGCAGTGAAGACCCCTCAGCAGCCACTAAAAGCTCCATCAGAACAGCCTGAACCCCTGACCTTTTAGTCTTCTTTGGACACACTCATGTCACCTACTATTATTTCACAGCTATAAAAGTGACTAGGAAAGGCAATCACAGAAAATAACCAAACTTAAAAGCCCTCAAACCCCTCATCCCTGAGCTTCAGGGACTAGCAGAGGTCACTGTGAGAGTGACTGCTTTTTTAGTGCATTCTAAATCTGAAACCTGAGCATGTTTATCACTCTTAACTTTACTGGATGATAAGCAGCATCCCTTAAGTCAAAACCAGCATCCCCAGAATTAATTGTGCTAATACCAATCTTTTATTTTACCTTAGATTAGGCTCACTGTGAGGAGATTGGGGATTTGCCTTTGAAGGCTAAAGTCTTAATTAAGCTACAGTAATAAATGTAAGCTTCAAAGCCAGAAATTAAAAATCATTAAAAATTGTTATAAACAACAGCAACACTCCATGGCTTTGCCTGCACATCATATTTTTGATCATGCCTCATTTTCACAGAGAAATATTTAGCACCAATGAATTCTGGGCATCCTAAACTGACTCATGTTCTAAGGCTGACAGTGAGTAGAAATGATAATATTCAGAATGACAATTTTAGAATAACTTCTGTACTTTCAGTATTGTACCAAAAGGATATTTGCAGATTAATGCCACTGCTTTTCAATACAAACAAACAAACAACAAGGATGCTGGACAGCTTCATAGTCTGAAACAGAGAAATGGGATTTTTTGTTCAGTCCCTGGTTATAAAGTGGGCTGACAAGTGCTGGATTTGCTGTGGTGTAGCTGAGAACACACACTCCTCTGAGCTGCTTAAATAACAAAGATTTGGAGAGTTTGTGGTTGTATTCTTGTAGTCTAGTGAATATTCAGGCATCCTTCCTGGCTGGTTTTGTTGTCTCCTTATTCTTTACAGTGCTTTTAGCACAGCCAAAACACAGTCAGAGACTGGGACTCCATCTGCCCAGGAGGTGTGAACTGGAACTGCTTCTGAGACACACATTACTTGTCTGGGAAGAGCCAGACTTCTCATCTTGCTAAGAAAGGCTCTCTATAAATTTATCAAGACCATAAAAGTAGCTGAAGATGCAATGGGCCCAGCTCATCCTGGTACCCAGCTCAGCCTTGCTGGGACACAAGGCACTCAAATATGACTTTATCAGCCCAGAAATGGGGGCACAGTTACAAGTCTGGCTCTTTTCCAGGGTGAGAAGGGACATCCATCACCTCACTGCCCTGAATATCACCTCCTGTTTTTCTGCTTCAGAAAACACCACGAGCAGCAGAAACCCCCTCCACACCAGCCTGTTTAGGATGCTCACAGTGCTTTAAGGGAGTAACATAAAAGGCTTCTGCCCAAAAAGAGTGGGAATAATCTGCTCTGCCTTGTGGATAGGACTAATACAAATGGACTAAAACCACTGTACAGAAAGTTCAGATCAAGCCTCATGAAAAACCAGGACCATGGTGAAGTGTGCAGTAGATAGCCCAGGGAAGCTGTTGCATCTCAGCCACTCCAGATCTGTAAGATGAGGACAGAAAACTGTTTCTCAGGAATGACAAGGGGCCTGCCTTGAGCAGGAGCATAGACTGACGACATCCTGAAGATCCTTTCAGAACTGTTTTTGCACGGCATTGCTGATGAAAGGTAGTTGCTGTTGTTGGAATGCAGGTAGAGGTCTCTTCCAAAAGCCATCCATCATCTCACAGCATTTTGTGAGGGACAGAATCCTGACAAACTGATTCAGTAGATCCCACCTTGTTTCTAGCCAAACTACCCCTAAGCCTGAACTGTTACAATTTCTTTGTGGGTTTTGTAGGGGTTCATTTTCTGGGGGGGTATTTTTTAGCCAAGGAGAGGGGAGGAGGGTCAGGGAATGTCTCTGATACCCTGCAAAAGGCTCCAGGATGCTATGGTGAGTTTAGTTATTTTGAAGGTCAGTTGTATTTCAACACCAGTCTGTGAAAATCCTTTTTGGGACAGGACTTGAAAAACTGAAATATGGAAAACTGCTGATCCTCAAACTTCTCACACTTACAAGCTTATACTGGTATTTTCAAGCTTTCCTTCCAAACTAGGAGACAAAAAATACAATTGCATAAAAAAGAGAAAGGGAGGTATGCTTATACCATGATAATTTGAAGAATCAGGACTTTACATATACTTGAATTATTCACAATAAATTCATTAGATAAAGAGACACGAAAAGCCATTCATGGCAATCTTGTGAAAGTCTTTGTGCTCCAGTTATGAAAAATGCTTATCACATTTGACAGCCAGCATTTTCACAGGCAC
Organism: Haemorhous mexicanus; assembly: GCF_027477595.1. NCBI lineage: Eukaryota > Metazoa > Chordata > Aves > Passeriformes > Fringillidae > Haemorhous > Haemorhous mexicanus. The sequence goes on from NC_082350.1 coordinate 1,489,937, forward strand.
ATTTAGTCCTGTTAGTCTCTCCTTAGTCCTTCTGTAAACACAGACCTGTCAGGAAGGTAACTGCACTGAAGACTCCTTTTTCTCCTGTCATCACCCTTGATGTTTAACATTAGATAGAGGTGAAAAAAAAGTGCAGATTACAGTAATTTTCTCCTGTAACCACTCAGATTTGACTTGCACCATAATGTGTGCACTCCTAGAAGGGGTTGACAGACTTACCTTTGTAGGCATGGTGATGAAAAAAGGCAGAGAGGTATTAGGAAAAAAGTTAAGGTTTCCTTAAGTGAAAACCAAAATACCATTTGCAGTTTGGAGTAGGCCTGTGCCACAAGTAACATTTAAACTAAAAAAAGAAGATCATAGGAATGGGTAGAGAAAGCATAACAAAGCACTAAGGGCAGATAATAATCACTAAATAGCAAATGCCTAATAACAGAGTTAAGTGTTTTTCTTAGTAACAAAGCAGTTACCTGGTGAAAAATTATTTGCCCAGGTGAAAAACACTAAATGCATGAACTACCTGTGCACCAGGGCAAGCAGCAAGGAGCATGGTGCAAACACAAGGACTAAGTTAAGCACATGTCCAAAAGAACTGCACCCGCATTAACAACATATAAATATGGAAACAGTAGGTATAAGTTAATAGATAAATGTATTCAATAAATAGGTGTTTCCCCTACCATGACCTGTCACAGTGGTAAATCCTAGATATTTCCCTAAGCCTGTCACTGAAGGAAGATCAGCACTTCAAAGGGAAGGCATTGAGAGAGCAGGAAGATTTCACAGTTCAGATAACATCCAGCCATGCCTCTGTACAGGTGTGCCCTGGGAACATCAGCCTGGGGGGTAACTGGCACTGTGCCTTCTGTTCTGGTTCAGTTCTGGTCCTGCAGAACTCCTGCCCATCTGCAGTGAATGGCTATATGGCAAGGTTGGGTTGTTGTCTTTTTTTGTTTGGTTGGAGATTTGGGGTTTGTTTTGGTTTGCTGGAGGGGATCTTTTGTCAATAGGTTTTGTGTGTGTGTTTTTAAAGTCAAATGGACACTGGTACTACTGAAAAAAAAGTTTACTTCTATAAGGTAACACAAATCCTGATGGAAGAGCCAACCATCTGCCTGTACACTATTGCATAGGTTTTTGCAGAGGAGGAATTCACATATATTTAGTCTTACTACAGTTTGCTCAAGGAGATCTTAGCAGACATTTCAGCACAGATCAGAAACTGCCCTGCTATATTCTTGAATCTGGGCCCATTAAAAAAACAACCAACCAACCAAACATGGAGAATTTTCCAAGCACTAGAATTATTTTCTTCTCCAATAGTTGCACAAAATACTGAAAATATTAACAGGCTGATGATAAAGGAACTGTTGGAGCTCTGATTCTCTGTTACACTTAAAGACTGATATATTATATAACTGCAATTTCCACATTTAAATAAAATATGGCCATAAAAGACATTCCACATTAACACACTATTACATGTACAGATACTGAATATTGTACTTGTATCTGTTTCAGTTTTCTCCTACTAAATACATGATGTAAATTTATTTTTCCATACAAACCTCTAATAAATTAATGATATTATGGAACCAAATAAAAGTACATGATATTAAATAAAAAACTACAACAGAAATATTAAGTTCCTCCAACAATTTAAAAAGACAGGAGTGTTTTTTTTAAACAGTGCATAGAGGTTTTTCCAAAAAAACACAGGGAATGCAGGCCCTTCAAGGGAATGAAGAGTTCCATAAGTACTATAATATTATGCCTGGACTGCAGATCATGAGGTCAAATATTATCAGGAAATAAACTATTAGTATCAGGGAATACACAGAAAGTATTTACCCTTGTAAGAAGTAGATACTTCTCACATATAAATACTTCAAATCAATAAATGGAGAAGCTAAATTAAAACTACTGTCTAATGAAACCTTTATCACAAAAGCCAGTCTGTCTGTGTAAGTTCAGTATTTCAAAGGATGATTTTCTACACAAAAAGTAAATCACTATTTAATGAAAAATGTGTTGATTCTCCCAATGTAAAACTGAAGAAAATAATTAGGCTAACAAATTCCCAGTTAGCAGAATTTGCAGTGTCAGTGACAACAGCATGTGATTAACAACCCTGCAACGATCCTAAGGGAATGCAAGCAAAAGAACCAAATCTAAGATGGAAGACTCACAGTGATAGAGGAAAAAAATGACAAGGGCATCTTTTCACTAGGAATTATCTTCATGCAGCCAAGAATCACTGGCCACCATGAGCAACAGTCTTGATATTAAAATGGGGGTCAATATATAAAAAACATTTGGGAGCCCTGGCTCAGCAGGGTAGGAGCTGATGCCAGTGTAAGCTTTTTGAGAAAGGTGACTGAGAATAATTCTTTAAGGATGCTGTAAAATGCTCTTTGGGACAAGCACTTGGACTTCTGCTTCCTGAACATGACAACTCCCCTAGAACACGGACACTCACCTTTACCAGTTCCTTTCCTTAGAAAAGGTGAAGTTTCTTAAGCAATACCATCTTTTTAACAACAACACCATCTTAAGATCTTCATAGCAGTTATCAAGCTTTACTATTCTCTCTTTTCTTCAAAAAGTATTTTTAAGTGAAAGAGGGAATTTAAGAGACAACTTGCTCTACATGCAGAAGTCCCATATCCTGCTTAAGGGACTCAGGACAGCAAAAGTGTCAGGTAAAAGAGACTTAATATAAACGCAAACTTGTATATGACATACATCTATCATATAGCAACTTGAGCAAAAATGTTCAAAACCTCCATTAAATTTTCTATCAAAGTCTCGACAGTTATAAAGTACTTACACAGTAAGATATGATTTGAGCAACTTTAAGTATTTGTCACACATTTTGTCCATGGCCAGGAAGCAGAACAGGAAGAGAGAAAGCAGGGGCTGTTACTGCTGAACAAAATTAATTATGTATTATTACTTTAGGCAATTGCAATGATTTATTTCTATAAAAGCAAATTCAAGTGTAATTGTGTAATTATTGTGTTTTCATTAAAAATGTATTGATAGTGGGTGCCTTCTGTATTATTCTCTTTATTCTGTTCTGCTACTCAACAAGTTCAGTGTAGGAAACACTTCATTTCAGGATGCGTGGGCGAACAGTCAGGTCCTGAGTACTCAGACACAACCTTTACATGTGACCTTCAAATTACACTGGAAATTCCTTCCTTACAAACGTGGTCCACAGGCTCAAATGCTGCTGCTCATGTACATTCCTACCTGCAAAGGGTACAGGTGCATCTTTATCCAAAGCAACTAGGGGGGGGTCCAAAATCACAGTGTCGTTGTTTTCAGTTATGATTCCATGGTACGACGTCTCAATCCAGGGTTTGTGTTTATTCACTAGAAAAGAAGAAACCATGCCTAATTAATTTGGTTTGTGTTTCATATCCATTCAATTTATTTTTTCTATGAAGAGAAATTATTTAACATACTTCCAATTTGAGTAATGGTATTACTCAAAAGCCACTAACAAAATCCCTGCAATAAACATTCAAATATAAAAGAAAAATGACATGCATATTGTACTGCACTGATGACAAACCAACACTTGCAGACATCCCTCCAATTAAGACACTGAAATAAAAAGGCAATTTGCAAAATATTTTTAATGTGTTCTCAACTGTCAGCCTACCAAGGTTCAGACAGTTTTGCAGGAATTACTTTCACTTGCAAAGTCCTGGTACAAGAGAAAGAGGATCCCAAGAAACCCAACTTGACAAGACATAAAGCAGAAGGGTGGGTGAGAACACTCAACTCTTGGTCACTTTCTCACTTTGTATTTTTGGAACAATACCTACAATTACTTTGGTGTTTTGTACATTGTCGAGAAAACAAACATCTACATTTTAACTACTGATAAAAGTCTGCACTTCTTCACAATTTAACCAGGGGATCTGAAGTTTTTCTGGAAAAACCTGTCCTTCAAATCCAGCTGTTGAACATTTGGATATCTGGTCTTAAAGTACATAGGAAGATCACACAAAAAGACACTTTAAGGAGAGACTACACTATACCATCAGATTGTCTTATTGCTGAACCCTCTCCACTTACACCCCTCTCACCATCCTTCTCCTATTGACTGGAAAGGATGAAGACCCAAAATGAAAAGGAAGGGGGAAATGTAAGAAGCTTAGCTTTGCTGTGGTTATAAATTGAGCTTTCTTCCTCCAGGCACAATCTGAATGTTATGTCACTGGAACTCCTACATAAGGAATACAATGGTGACAGCTAAATGAATTTCAGTTTGAGGAATGTACTCCCCCAGGCAAGAGGGAGCACTGCACCACCGAATATCTACCCCATTTGCAGCAAACTCAGATGCAATTTCAGGTAATTTCTATACCTATTATATAGCTATTTCTATATTATATAGCTATTTCTATACCTATTATACACTTCTACCTATTATATAGCTGTGTGTACCAGATGCTGAGGAAAATACCTGGTGAGTTAACAGAAATCACCTCAAAGGTGGAGAGCTGACACCTAGAGTGAAACCAAATTTTAAAAAAATAAATTTCAAAAATTATGGAACCAAAAACATCTATAGATATTACCCTAAACTCCTTCCTGTCTTGTCTTCTGTAAAACCCCAGACATCAATGAGATTCAAGTTTCTCCCTTTGTGAAGAAAGCAGCAAAATCACCAAGACAATACAGAGGGATCTAGCCACAGGTAAACGTCGGCAATTAGCAAATTATTTTTTTCACTGGCTATTTGGGAAAGCATACAAATATATTTATGGCAAATTGCAGTTCATTCTGTTTGTTTCTTGCTTCCTTGTTTAACCATTAGGAAACTGTGGACTTGGGAGACTGATCCTTCCAAAGCTGAATTATTTTATATTCTAGCACTAATCTGAGAGCTTTGAGTTCATTCCTATGTTGCAATAGATCTTCTTTCAGAAGAAAACCTACTTATCTTCACAGTAGTTGGTTTTGCCCATTTTTGCAACAACTAATCACCAGAAAGATTAAACTGGGGATGTATAAGGGAAAGGTGAAATGGAAAACAGGGATCTCAAATCTCTTTATCTTGTAATGACTGTACAATCAGAGGAGAGATTGGTGAGTTTATGTAATAGATGAAGGCCAAAAGTCTTGTCAATGTTGAAAAATGAGAAGTGATAGAAGCAATTTCAGAGCTTTTTATGGCATTTGGGATTCTGGTTTGTAGGGCAGTTGAAGTATTCTGTATTTGTTAATGGAATATGTGAGTTGCCTGAGCATGCAGACACACCAGTGTACTCCAGTGACACTCAGGTGTGGCTCACAGGCTCAGAGGGACACAGGCTGCACTGAGCCAAAGGGCATCCCTTGACTGCAGGCAGATGCAGTTGAACCATAACGAGACAGTAAACAGGAGCTCACATCAAAAGGGAACTCCTTATGCAACTCATATTTCAAGTACCAAACGCTTTTCATTCCTCCTGATTCTGTTAAGGGTCTGAGCTCTTAAAAAAACAATCAAGCAAAAATCCCAAACAAGCAAATAAAAAAAGCAGCAAAACTTTCCTCTTACTGATTCCTAGGGAATACTTTTGATGGCACTTTTACTTAAGGAACTCTCAGAATATAGTGAGTGCAATTCTACCACCTTAGCTTTCTCCAGTTGGTGTCCAATGAGCAATAATAGCAGTCAAATGAGTGGCAGCAACATAATTCCTTAAATTATATTGGGGGGGAAGAAAAGAAAAGTACATTATGAACAAATGCAACAGTTTAGACCTTAGAGACTGGTATTGGGAAGAGGAAAAGAACAATAAAGCAAAAGCAAAATAAAATAATATATCAAATTATTTGCAAGCTCTTGTCTTGGAGATAAATTTTGGAGATACATACCTAAGTGTGAAAACCATGGGTATATAAGCTTTGTGTGATCCATGGTGTGGAAATTTTACAAATAATGGAAAACATCCATGCTCTTTGGGAATGTAAAGCAATTCTTTTGCATCAGATGATCTCTCTTCGAATATTTTCACATCATGAAAATTATTGATCCTTTTGCACTGTTTTGGATCCTTGCTTTAACTTAAGAAATCTCTAATCCTGAGATGAGCACCTGGTGTTCTGGCTGGGGAGCTGTTTATATTCTCCCTGCTAAGGTCTGGTAAAATGTTACCATAGAGTAACTGCAGAAACCATTCTACAGGCTTTCAGAAAATAAGAGATTATGAAGGAAAAACCCTCATATGTAACATGATCAATAAGTACTTTAGAGACAAAACGACAACTACAAAATATTACACTGGTTCAAGCCCGTGTTTATCCACAGGTTAACACAGCTCTCAAATCTCTGGTAATTTCCTATCCTTATGCAGTGTCTTCAAAAGAAGAGAATTTACAAAATTCCAAAGTGTTTTGTTTTGCCTTATTTGAGCTACTGATTCTTTTCAGGATATATGAGTTGGATTTTAGGTTTCCAAAAACATAGTAGTGCCACACTGCATTTATTTAAACACCACAACAAAAACATTTTACCATGCTGTCTATTTCAGACTATATGAAACTGTATGTTTAACTAGAAAAGAAAAAAAAAAAAATCTCAGTATTGAAAAAGTTCCATAATTTTGATTATATACATTACTTATTAGGATATTTTTAAGATTAACATGTATCCTTTTTGGAATTCTTTAAAAGTTTTAAATAAGATGGGACTATTTAATTTTATCTTTAAAATGGAAAAGGCAGGAATGGTTAAAAAATATTTCAATGCTTCTCAACAATGTTTACAAATTCACAGCACTCTATTAAGTAAAGTGACAGGCAAGCTACTTTTCTTTGGTTTGCATTTGCTAAAGATGATGGAAGAGATCTCTACACTGACTTGTATGTGATGTTTCAGGAACTAAAAAGGCAGAGCAGTACACAGCCAGTCAAGCCCAAATGAGCAAATAAGCTGGATAATCAGCAGGTAAGAGTTACACAAAAAAACTTTTCCCTCTTAATGCATATTAACTTGTAGCACACTGATATTAACTCTAAACCTAGGGGGAAAAAAAGGTTTTGTCTTCCTCACAGAAGACCTTCTCTGGAAGCATTTATTGGAAGCTGGTATCAGTACAAGGCTTGCATGAATTCAAACATATATAGTTAAGACACAAAGATACTCATGCTGTGGGTTGTTTGTCTGTTTCAAAATTGCCTCCCTTCCTATAATTTACTAGTCATTCATATAAACCCATACTATAAATAATTTATACCATCTAGGATCAGGCAATTAATCTTCCTTTATTACAGCTCAAGGCTGATCCACTACAATTTGTCTGCACTGTGCACAGGGCATTTCCTGGTCTGTCCCACGAAGGCTGTGATCACAAGCCTTGGGATGCAGTGGAATCCCCGTGCCAGGAAAGAGCCCCTCTGTGCTCCCCCTGCAAATGCCCCAGGCACGAGAGCCCCAAGCAGAACACCGCCAAGAAACCAAACCCATTCTGAGGGTCTGAGGGAACCTTGTGGCCCGGGACTGCTGTCCTGAAAGTCAGCCAAAGGACAGCCCCACAGGAACCACAGAGGTGAACACAGAGATAAGACAAAGATAATACAGAGAAAGCCCAGATGATGTTTAGAATGCCCAAACCTTGCTGACCTCGTGCAGGTTATTCAAGACTGCAAGACATGCACAGCACTTCCCAAAGGCAATCACAGGCTGTGCGTTAAATCTTCCAAGTCCCAAAGCCTGTAAGCAGCACAGCTGTGGTTTGTGATTATAATAACAGGAGTACAATAAGGACAAAATGCATGAGGCCATCACCTTATGAGCAAAGCCATCTTTTCTCTAAGCTGAGACAGACACTTGTTAGGGTGTGGGGAGAGGAGGAGTGGGTGGGAAGCAGCAAGTGTACAAGGGACACATTACAATGGTATTTGCAAAATTCAAATGGTTCCTGACTCAAATCAGTTAGTAAATGTCACTGATCCAAAAATAACACATTATAAAAGAATTATAAAAGAAAAAAAGTGACTATTAGAAGGTATAACTCCTGACACCAGGGCAGATTCAATATTGTCAGTTGATTTAACTGATGCTTTCTAAACTTCAGGAAGTTCAAACCTGAGGTATCACATTGTAATGGTTAAGAATTGCTTTATGAAAGCCAATGTTTTCTTTTTTTTCTCCTCTAAATAGCACGATGGATTTATTTTCCATTTAATTGTGTTGATAATATGTTCTCTCATCTCTAGCCTAAAGAGGTTGTTAATTCCAGAAAAATTGGCAGAAAATTTAGGCTTTCTTACCACCTCTTTCAGCTCTAAGTCTTTGCATCTGGGACTTAATGATCTTCAGCTCAGCCTGCTGGAATCCTGAGTAGGTGTCAAATGCCTTTCCCTCAGAACCACCCAAACTGAGGATGCCCAGGAAGCCTTTGAGGCACACAAGAAATCCCATTAACTCCTGCAGAATGTCAGACTGAACCTGCTGCCAGTGAATGCTGCAAGCCCTCCCCTTGAACAGCAAGGCAAGCTGCTCAAGCCCTATAGGGGGATGCTGCACAGCAATTCCCAAGGGATGCAGCTGCCACAGGGACAGCTGCAAGGCACAATGCCCCTGGCTGGAAGAGTCCCCAGACCTGGACAGCACTGACGTGGCAGTCATTCCTCCCTGGGGATGGTGGTTTCTTGGGGAAACACCACAGTGACACCTGTGGGATCAGCAATGGCCACAGCTCAGGCTCGTTCTTCGGGTGCTCCAAAGGAAATGGCAACTAAAACCTTGACTTGTCCATTGTTGAGTTTCTGTGAGCTGTTCTCTGGAGAGCTTTAACAGCCCTGGGCTCTGGACGAAGAAGGAGAAACTTGAAAGAGGGTAAGGTCCAGATGATTTTGACTCACAAGTGTGGCTTCTGCTATGATCATTCTTTGATGAACAAGTGAGAAGTTTTGCAATCTCATAATCTTGAAGAGAAATTCACTGGAGTCTCCAGTAGCTCCAGTTTCTGGTAACCGGATGTCACTACACTGAAGTATTTCAGAGATTGTGTTTTACTAAGCAAGCCCTCATCACATGGGTCATACATGTGACTGTATTGTGCATGCATAGCTTTATAGCAGAGGAGACCTTAATTCCCCCAAGGTATGTCTTGACATAGAAACCTGGATTTCCAGAATGAGCCAGGAATAGAAACCAGAACCAGTAGAAAAATCCCAGATCTCATAAAGTAGCTAAGAACAAAAATGTTCAGAAGATAGGCAGATTTGGGGGCTTAGGTCACTAAAGAAATGAGGATTGGAGCTTGAAAAAGAATTTAAGACTTCCTCTGGAAGGCAGAGAAAATAAGAACATGCATTTCTAATATATGTTATGAAATAATTCATGCTTATAGAGAGAATGTATTTTATGAGATTGTAAAATCCAAACGAGCCTTTGACCACAAGCAGCCCTGAGGCAGACGTCTACTTTGGAATCTCAAAATTCCTGAAGGCAGCAGGAGAACAATTTTAGTTTAGTTATGAACAGACGTGCCCAGGTGATGATCGCCACTCTCCGGAGTGATCGAAGACGCCCAAGGACAATCATCACCCAACTGATACCATCGATGGACACAGCAAAACTCCCAGAAAAATACATCTGAATACATGACTTCCCCTGACACAATCAGCACCGGCCACTGCTCAGGAAACAGTGATTGTCCAGCCCTGCACAGCGAAAGAAACTGTCATGCATATGCAGAGTTACAAAAGAAATCGGGGCTCCTCGGCCCCAGGCATAAAAAACTGTATAAAACAGCACTGCAGGAAGCAGCGCTCGTGAACAGAGGGAGGTCTGGTGTGATAGAGGTCAGATCAAGGTTCACCCAGCGCCGATCCCGGGCTTGATGCTGTCTCTTTGGCTGTGGAGTTTTTGAGGACTGTATTTTTGGTCATGGAAAAAAAAAAAAATCTTTCTTGCATTTTGATAAATTTGGCTTTTCGATTGATCATTTATAACAATTCTGGTGACCCCAACGTGATCTGAATTTGGGGTTTGGGGACCACTCTCTGGTCATGCAGCGCCCCGCTGATTTCAGCGGCCTGACAGGACTGGGAGTCGGCGGAACCAGATTCCGAACCAAAGGCAGAACCACAGCCAAAGAGAGCATAAAAACAGGCTCAGAGCTCTCGGGAGACTCAGACCGATCCAGAGTGGGATCTCCGAGGCCACGGTGCTTTTTCACTTGGAAAATCTATGTGCACAAATAATCCACATGGGAAAAAGAACCGTGAGTACCCTGTGGTTGAGTGGGGTATGATCGAGCGTGTGTGAGTGAGATGTGATTCTACCACAAGGCAAGTGTGGACCCCAAGATTGCAGTTCCACTCTCCCGCAAGGGATGTGGTCAGTCACAGGGGAAGCGTGCATTTTGCTCGCCATACATGTGGGACCTGTGACTCATAGAGAATTCAGGGGATTCAATCAGGGGTTTGGATCAGGATGGAAGGGATGCTCCCAAAAGGTCTGGGAGCTGGTAAACTTTATGATCCGGAAAAATCACGTAAGAGAGCTCTTTGCCAGTTGAAAAGCCCATGGAATGGTTCTCTGTGTGGCCAAGTAATCTGGTAGTTTTTCACTGACAAAGAAACCAGTACCGGACAGAGACTCGGGATTCATGCCGAGAATCCCAGCCAAAAGGACTTGAGGTAAGAAAAATAGCGAAAGGGGCTTTTCAAAAGATGGGACTGAAAAAGAGCAAGTGCCAGAGAAAACCCCAGGGAAACCCTCCCCAGGTTCCCAAAAAGGTTTTGCCAGAAATCCCAAGGGGAAGCCGATTGGGATGGATGTTAGAACATTGGGAGGACAGCCCCAGGAGGGTGGGGAAATCCAAGGAAAAGATAATCCATTTTTGTATGGAAAAGTGGGGAAGAAAGTAGATCGCAAAATACGTGGTCTGTCCGGTTTTCGGCACCTTCGAAATATGGACGTGCAAGACCCTGTACAATCATGTAGTCAATCAGTACCCACAGAATTTTGAAGAGATTGAGTACACCGAGATGTGGAAATTTGCTTTCTCAGGATTGTTCCCGATAAGAGCCCACAGGCACTCAGGAACTCGAGGCAGGAAATGGGAGCTGCTGGAGAACGTTCTGCCTCCCTATTTAGTCCCTTCACCCCAGACTGCGCAAGCCCAGGCACCTCTGGTGCCCGCGCCACTCCCAGAAGCATCGCTCCCGCAGGGACAGACTTTGGTGCCTTCACTCCCACTGGAGCTGGCCATGGCGCCTCCGATTCCATTGGAGCAGGCATCAGCGCCTCCACTCCCATGTGAACGGGCAACAGCACCTACCCTCCCACATGAACAGGCATTGTCACCTCCACTCCCATGTGAGCAGCCCCAGCCCCTACCACCACTCAAATCAGGGGAGAAACAGATTCTCCCCATGAACCAAGCTAACTCTCTTCTGGCCCATCAAATGAGGTGAAGGACGAGGAAAGTGACCACTGGTGATAGTGGAGATGAGGAGGAAAAGCCCAACCTCTTCCCTTTATGGGAGGTACCACCGGAGATGTTAGGGCTTTCAAGAAAGAAATGGGAAAACTGATGGATGATCCATTGGGGGTGGCAGAAAGATTAGACAAGTTTCTGGGGACCAGTATTTACACCTACGAGGATCTTAATGTGATATTAAGATCGCTGTTCATAAACGAGGAAACGGAGATGATCAGGCAAGCCGCAATCAGAGACTGGGAACACAGAAACCCGCAGGGGGAGTGAGGGGATCAGAGGTGGCCGGACCTGAAGCCGTCTCGGAATGCCCAGATGGAGGAGGGCAGATAAAAGATGAAACATTTGAGAAATATGATGATCCAAGGTATACAAGAGGCGGTGCCGAAGGGACAAAATATGAGTAAGGTGCTCAGAGAGTGTCACGGAAAGGATGAGACACCCACAGTGCTTGGAAAGGCTCAAGAAAAGCCTCAGAATGTATTCCGGGATGGACCCTGAATTCCCGTTTGGGGCGGTCTTGTTGAAGACCCAATTTTTAGCAAAATCATGGGAAGACATAAGGAAGAAATTGGAAAAGATAGATGGATGGCAGGACAGAGAATAGCAGGAACTGCTCTGGGAGGCCCAGAAAATCTACATGAGGAGAGATGAAGAGAAACAGAAAATCCAGCCAAAAGTGTTAGTGGCTGCAGTAAGGGAAGCACAGAAACAGGAAAAGGCCTGAGACTCGGCAAAATCAGCTCCGCCAAAGAAACAGAACCCATCCCAAGGTAAGGGCTCAAACAATCAGAAAAAGGACTTTAAGTGCTATTACTGCAAGCAGAAGGGACACATTCGGAGGAATTGTCCCAACAAGGACAAAGACGAGAAAATGTTTCAGGAAGATTAGAGGGGTCATGGGCTTTTCAGTCTGGGGTCCGGGACATCGAAGGAGCCCTTGATAAAATTGAGACTAGGACCCCAAAGGCAGGAGGTATGGTTTTTAGTAGATTCTGGAGCTAATGGACCACAGTGCAACGATTACCATGAGGATGTTCTCTAAGTAATGATACAATGATGGTAGTTGGGGCAAAAGGGGTACCATTTAAGGTCCCGATCATAAAAGATGTTGAAATAGAATCAGAGAACAAGCAATGCATTGGAAATATGTTGTTAGCGGAAGAGGCAGAATTCAATCTTCTGGGAAGGGATTTGATGGTGGCACTGGAAATCAGTCTAGTGGTGCAGAATTCCCAGCTCATGGTGAAGTTGTATCAACTCACCTCCCAGAACGACGAGAAAATTGACCCAAAGGTTTGGTACATCCAATGGGAGGCTGGGAGATTGGACATAGAGCCAATTCACGCTGAGATAGAGAGACCTGAAGACCTCATTCAGGTCAAACAGTACCCACTCCCTATGGAGGGGAGGAGGGGGCTGAAACCGGTGATAGAGGAACTGGTAAAAAAAGGAACGTTGGAGCCGTGCATGTCCAGACACAACATCCCAATTTTGGCAGTGCGAAAAACAGACAGTAGCTACAGGCTAGTGTAGGATTTGAGAGCTGTGAATCAGAGGACTAAGACACTGTTCCCCACGGTTTCAAATCCTTACACTTTGTTGAAAAACGCGTCTCCCGAGGACACGTGGTACAGTGTGTTTGATCTGAAAGATCCTTTCTGGACTTTTCCTTTAGCGAAGGACAGCAGAGATTACTTTGTGTTTAAATGGGAAGACCCAGAAACTAACAGAAAGCAGCAATTTAGGTGGATATCATTGCCTCAAGGCTTCATGGATTCCCCAAACTTGTTCAGGCAAGCCCTTGAACAAGTGTTGAGTCACTTTGTGCCAGTGGAAGGAACAAAATTGTTACAATATGTGGATGATTTGTTGATTGCAGGTCCAAGCGAGAAGGATGTAAGGATAAGCACTATAGAGCTCTTTAATTTCTTGGGGGAAAAATGATTAAAGGTGTTTATTTAAGTCAAAGCTGCAGTTCACAGAGGCTGAGGTCAGGTATTTGGGACATTGGCTAACCAAGGGAAAGAAAAAGCTAGACCCCAAGAGGGTGGCAGGGATTATTACCCTGCCTCCCCCATGGACAAAGAGGGAAGTGAGACAGTTGTTGGGGTTGTTGGGATATTGGATTGATGTTCGCAATGGATTGAAGGATACAGTGAAAAGATAAAATTTTTAGACGAGCAACTCACCACGGACAGAATCAAATGGACAGAAAAGGATGAGGATGAATTTAAGGGAGTGAAGGAAGCACTCGTGGCAGCACCAGCGCTGAGCGTCCCCAAGGTGAAAAGGCCATTTCAGCTGTTTGTGGATGTCAGAAGTCACACAGCCCACAGCATGCTAACACAGGACTGGGCTGGAGCCAGGAAACAAGTAGGTTACTTGTCTAAGCTTCTGGACCCTATAAGCAGGGGTTGGCCCATGTGCTTGAAAGCGATTATAGCTGTAGCATTGTTGGTGGAGGAGGCAAAGAAAGTAACTTTTGGGGCTCCGTTGGTACTATTCGCAGTGCATAACGTGCAGGGCATACTACAACAAAAGGCAGATAAATGGCTCAAGGATGCTAGGTTGCTGAAGTATGAGGCCATTTTGATCCACTCACCAGACTTGAAATTGCAAGCAATGACAGTGCAAAATCCGGCCCAGTGTTTGTTTGGAGAGGTCTCGGAAACGCTTGTTCATGACTGCATGGAGGTGGTGGAGTTGCAGACCAAAATAAGACAAGATTTAGAGGAGGAGGAATTGGAAGAGGGAGAAAAGTGGTTCGTGGATGGATCAAGAAGAGTGATTAAGGGAAAAAGGAAATCAGGACATGCGGTTATGGACGGGAGAACGGGAAAAGTGATAGAAGCGGATCCTCTGAATGCAGGATGGTCAGCACAGGCTTGCGACTTGTACGCAGTCTTGAGGGCTTTGAAAGGACTCAAAGGAAAAAAGGAAACAATTTTTACAGATTCCAGGTATGCCTTTGGGGTGGTCCACACGTTTGGGAAAATTTGGTAAGAAAGGATAAGTGATCAACACTCAAGGAAAGGAATTGATGCATGGGGAATTGATCAGGCAAATTTTGGAAGCGATAAGGGAGCCAGAAGAAATTTTGGTTGTTCATGTAAAAGGGCATCAGGCAGGGATGCAGTTTCGGATCCAGGGAAACAACTTGGTAGACAAAGAGGCCAGAAGCACGGCACTGATGACAGTAAGTACCCCGGAGATCAAAGGAATTGAGGTCCCAGAGTACATTCCAAAAAACTCACTTCCTCTAAAACCACAACACCTCCTCAGTCCTCCCAAAAGGAAATTGAGAGCTATGAGAAAATAGGGGGAACACTGGAGGAAGGTAAGTGGAAATTACCGGACAGGAAAGAATTAGTTTCAAAAGGCTTTACCAGGCCAATCTTGAGAAGGCTGCACCAGCAAACACATTGAGGGGCTCAGGCCCTGGCAGAACAATTTCTAAAGCTTTTCAGATGCAGAGGAATTTATGAATTGGCAAAACAGAAGGTACAGGGATGCCTGATCTGCCAGAAAGTTAACAAGACTAAGGCAAGACAGGAAATCCTGGGAAGTCATCCCATTGCGTACCGACCTTTCAAAAGGATTCAAGTCGATTTTACCGAAATGCCCAAGGTCGGAAGGTACAAATTTGAACTTGTGGTAGTTGACAAATTGACCCATTGGGTGGAAGCTTTTCTGAGTCCAAGGGCAACAGCTCAAACTATGTCCAGAAAACTGCTGGAGGAGATTGTACCCTGATATGGGGTGGTGAATTACATAGATTCGGACCAGGGAACTCATTTTACCTCAAAGATTATTAAGCAGTTGGCAGAGGCACTAGGCATTCAGTGGGAATACCACACCCTGGGGTTCAGGACAAGTTGAAAGAAAGAATCAGACCTCGAAGGTGCAATTATCCAAATTAATATTGGAAACTCGGATGTCCTGGTTGAAGTGCCTTCCTCTTGCCTTGCTTAATATCAGGACTATGCCTCACTCGGAGACGGGGCTCTCACCGTTTGAAATGCTATATGGAATGCCATATAAGCATGGGATGCCGGTGGGACACCCCAGGCTGGAGGATAGTCAGATCCAACCATACTTGATAGTGATAAACAAGAATTTACAAGAACTCAGAAAACAGGGGAGAGTATCCCAGAGTGCTCCTCTGGGGTTTGCTATCCACAAATTCAACCAGCTGACAGAGTGCTTGAGAAAGTGTGGAAAGATGTTGTTCCAGATTGCAAGGCAAGATGTATTCTATTACCAACTGTATGGCAGTTGTCTTGTGTCAAGTGGGCAATTTCTCCTTATCTCTCTCTCTGAGTGATCACAATCACTACCCCTAGGCAGGGGACATCTGCTGATAATGAGCTATTGAATGTCACCACATAACTGATAAGAACTATAACATCCCATTGAGAGATGCTCCGCCCAGAGGGAGGAGCCAAGCATTGCTACCCAGATATAATCTGGAGATTCTGACACACCAGCACAGCTTCTCCACTGGATTCCCCAGAGGAACAGCAGCTGCTTCTACTTCCACAGATCTGCGGAGTAAGATGTGCCCCTCTCCCCTCACTGGGAAGGTCCCTTTCTTGTCCTTCTGAACACAGACACGGCCATTTGGACGGTGGAGAAACACTGGACACACCTGTCTAGAGTGAAAAAAGTTGAGCATCAGGAGGAGGCTCCAGAGTGGAGGATCACCTCTTCCACAGGCAACGTAAAGATCAAACTACGCCATCCACATAAATGACCAACAGTGATCAGATAGGTTGCATACTGTCTAGCTGTGTATGCTATCCGTTCGTGCACTTCAAGTGTGAATACTGTCAGGAAGCTTTTGTTGTACATTGTAGAAGGGGGCAGAGACCGAAGGGGTTGTGCACTCAGTGTTTGGAGGAGGAGCTTGAGCTGACTGATCGAATCTTAACTCTTGCCACAAATTTAGGTATCATTGAATCAGATTCTCAGGAGTGGTTCCACATTTTCCAGAACGGTGTGGGTGGAAAACTCAATTCGAAAGCAGAGATCTTGGATGTCGAGTGCAGGAAATCAATCAGGGTATCTTGCAGCTCAGATGCAGCCAAGATATCTAGGTGGGCTGCCTTTAAGAGGAGGTATGCGTCACGGTCCGAGAATGTATTCCCTGAAGAATACTCCTGCTGCCGAGAAGATGGTCTTCCTCGCCGCTGGTGGCACCCCAGGGGGCGCAGGCAAAGGCAGAGAAGTATGCCTAATGGGAATCCTGATGGGCCTGAGCCTAGTGGTGTGTGGGACGTTTAGTCTGTATATTGAGAACCCACTCCATGCTGGGGAACAGAGCCCTGTGGATGAGTGCAATAAGTGCACCCAGGTTGTCCTGGATGGGGAAGGAGGAGGGGGAGTGTCTCAGCATACCAAGCCTTGGAAAACTGCATCATGGAGCAAGGCAGGTACTGTGTGATAAATAGCACTTGGGTGAAATTTTGCAGGAGGGGCAAAAAAGGTGTTGTGTTTTAGTTTAGAGGCAAGAGTTGAGAATGGGTGGTCAGACAAGTTCAGCCATGAAATACGGAATAGAAATGTTGAACCAATGTCAATCCCTTTCTGTAATCAATGTAATCAGACAATGTGGGTAGAGGGAAAGACTGAATCAGTTTTTGTTGCATACCATCAAGTCAATCAACTGTGTTATTACAATTCTAAACTGGGAATGTGTGTCATGAATGGGAAAATGTACTGGGTTAGGAGGAATTCAGAGTATGAAAGAAAGCTCATCCTAAATAGGGAACCTGTCATGCTGGATCTTGTCCAAGCAAACAACAGAGTTTGTCTGCAGTCCGATAGGACTTTCTGTTTTGAAAGAATAAGGAAGGGATAGATCCTGAGGGCAAGATGAAACAGATCACTCAGGAACTGAAAAGGAGGGAGTCCGAGTTGAGGAAGAAGAGGGTGGAGCAAGAAAGACTGAAAACATTAAATGAACAGTACGAACAGCTTGAGAAACAGTATGCTGACAGGGGGCTACCCTCCTCCGATCAGAATCTATTCATTGATTTGGTTCAGGAGATCACAGAATGGAGATTGTCAAATTGTTGGGTTTGTGGGGGGGCTGAAGTCTGATGAGAAATGCCCTGGAAAGGTGAGAGCTAAGCTCTGGAACAGCTTTTGAAGTGGGACAATCCACGGGTCTTGAAACTGGTGCAGAGACCCGAGGGATCGGTGTTAGACCAGCAAGTGATTGGAACTGTTTGCATCAGCCGAGAGGGAAGGGAATATACCAAAGTGGTGGGATATACCCCGTGTATATCCACTCTAGTGGTAAATTCAAGCAGTAGGAGCAAAGTCTGGCAACCAGAGCCTCCTACAAGATACTGGAGTCAGAAAAACGAATCAAATTGTGAGTGGAATAGTCAAATTGAACTCTGTTGGGTCAAGAGCTCCAGAGCTAAACCTTACCAATCATTGGGGGAACTGAGAGAATAGAGAGAGCCGGGAAGAACAAATGTAAGGGTGAAAAGCCACAGATGGAATCTATTGGATTTGCAGGAAAAAGGCGTACAGCAAATTACCTCCCAGATGGAAAGGATCATGAACTTTGGACATGATCTGACCCGTGTTCTTCACTATCCCCGGAACAAAAAGTAACCTGCTAGGAGCCCCATTATATGAGACCCTAAACAGGGAAAAGAGGAGTCTGAAAAAGATACTTCCTGTCATAAGTGGCAGGCAGACTTTGGGAGAGGAAGAGTGGCTGGCGGCAAGAATACCTGAATATTATGGACTGGCCACTTGGGCTCAGGATGGAATCTGGGGATATAGGACCCCGATTTATCTACTGAACCGACTAATCAGGCTGCAGGCAGTGGTAGAGATAGTTTCAAATCACACCTCAGAGGCCCTTGACTTGTTAAGCCGGCAGCACATTCAGGTGCGGGCTTCTGTGTAACAAAATCGAATACCGTTAGACTATTTGTTGGCCAAGGAAGGGGGAGTGTGTGGAAAATTCAACGAGCCAGAATGCTGCATTAAGGCCGATGATTATGGGGAAACCATAAGGGGTTTGGCAGCGGAGAGAAAGAAGGTGGCTCATGTCCCAGTCCAGAAATGGAATTCTATTTTACAGTCAACCTGGTGGGACAAACTATTCGATGGGGCCTGGTGGAACAAAATTATATTTTTCGTAATGTGTTCAGCAGCTGGGTGATATTCCTTCCATGTCTAATACCTTCTTTTATTAGATACACTCCGTGGTAAAGGGTTTGCAAATAGCAGTTGGGTCCGTGGACCAGGGGTTGGCTTCTGGAAACAACGTATCCAAGATCATGAGCCTGAGGGAAGGCGGACATTCAAGCAATGCCACTGAGGTCCTTGCAAAATTTGAAAAACAAGTCAGAAGTAATGAGAATTGTTACAATGTCTATCAAGGAATCCCGCAAGGAGAACAGGGCCTGCAGAGAGTCCTTCTCTTTGTAGGAGATCCTTGGAGGTGGAGGGTAGATGTAGATAAAATATAGATAATAGTCATATGGGTTGTAGTGGGAGCATGAATTATTGTGATTATATTGAAGGGGAGGGATTGTAATATATGTTATGAAATAATTCATGCTTATAGAGAGAATGTATTTTATAAGATTGTAAAATCCAACTGAGCCTTTGACCAAGCAGCCCAGAAGCAGATGTCTACTTGGAATCTCAAAATTCCTGAAGGCAGCAGGAGAACAATGCCCCGTTTAGTTATGAACAGACGTGCCCAGGCGATGATCAAAACGCCCAAGGACGATCATCGCCCAACTGATACCATCGATGGACACAGCAGAACTCCCAGAAAAATACATCTGAATACATGACTTCCCCTGACACGATCAACACCGGCCACTGCTCAGGAAACAGCGATTGTCCAGCCCTGCACAGCGAAAGAAACTGTCATGCACATGCAGAGTTACAAAAGAAATCGGGGCTCCTCGGCCCCAGGCATAAAAATCTGTATAAAACAGCCCCACAGGAAGTGGCACTCGTGAACAGAGGGAGGTCTGGTGCGATAGAGGTCAGATCAAGGTTCACCCAGCCCAGGCTCGACGCTGTCTCTTTGGCTGTGGGGTTTTGAGGATTGTATTTTGGTCACGGAAAAAAAATAAAATCTTTTTTACTTTTTCATAAATTTGGCTTTTCGATTGATCATTTAGAACACATTTTTGAGGAAAGAGAAACTAAGTAAAAAGTGGAAACTTAAAATGACTGTGAAGTAGGAGAAGTAAATAAATGTTTGGATTTTACAGGATTAAATCTGTCTCAACATTAGGAAAAAAAATTTGAGTAGCTTTATCAGGAGGAACTGTGGTTCCCTGCCTATAAAAACCCTGAAAACTTTCCAGAAAGGTTCTGATATGAAACACGTTTTATATGCTTTTCCAAAGACAAATTGTACAGAAGAAATTTATTCTGTCCCACACACTTTGTTCTCCCTGTGATGCCATTGCCTGAATTACTGAAATTCCAGTAGTTAGGTTCTGGCTTTATTTTTAGATAGACAACTTTAAACTATGATGCTTTATGTGCTTTTACATAAAATAGTAACATGAAAGTCCTGCCCCAATTAAGGCAATCGGAGTTTTGACATTAAGATCAGTTAAAGCAGAATTTATATGATTTGTGATGTGTGATTATGAGATGTGAACTCTTTGGAGAACATTTTAACTGAGCAATACGTTATAGGCAGTGCATCTCAGCAACATTAAATTACTCAGTGGAGCTCCTGTGGATACCTTGGCATTGCTTTGATTGTGCTGCACAGCAAAACCTATTCTGCACGAAGTTTTCTACAATAAACACATTTTCTGGCCTCCAAAAAAAGGCCTTTCAACAATGACAGTTCCCATCAACAAAATTTGTTCTTATATTAAAAAAGGGGCAATATTTGAAACAGAAGACTCTTTTGTTAATAGCTAATTCTTATTACAAACTTATTTGACCAAAAGCATCAAGTGCCTTGCCTAACAGACTTTATAACATCAGTAATTACACTGCTGTTGGCTATTTCTAAAGTAAAATAACATACTCTGTACTTATTCTGATGTGTTGAGATGCTTATGAAGGCTAAAAAACTATTAATTCTCTTGTAAATCTGTTTCTTTGGGGGTTTTTATGAGTGGGGGAGAAAAACTGCTTAACACTGAGCAAATGAATATTACACATTTAACAGGAACTTCGTGAATGCTTTGCTCAACCCAAACCTGTGCTGTTCAGGAAAAAACAATCTAGCCACAAATTTTGTAGAACTTTACTTACAACACTGAGATGTAAAACTTACAACAGCATTTTTTACTTCTGACCCTTATTTCTGAAGAGCGCATATTGAATTTTCATATCCATACAGGAATTAGTCTTTACACCCTGTCTCATTGCCCTCTTTTAGGGAAAGTACCACATAGTTGTGGTCTCTGGGCCTTGCAGTGCCTTTAGCTTAAAAGTTATTTTAATTAGCACAAAAGACAGTTCAACTCTTTCATCAACAATAAATAAATTTATCAACTGATAGCTGCCATAACAAATAGACTTCAGAGAATGCAAACCTGAATTCTGAGCTCCCAGTCTCCATGCCTCAGCATTAAGAGCATTAAGTTCATATGGGACCATATCTAAGGAACAAAATCAGAATTAGGGGATGAGTCTGTCCCACAGCTATCCACGGGAACTTTACCAGCACTTATTGATTGCATCCTCCGATATGAAAATTACACACTTTAAAAATTCGGGGAAAGTATCCAATGGTTTAAAAATGTGTTCATTGATGTTTCAAGGGCACAAAAAAGTCACAAACAAGGTGTTTTACTATGTATTTACTTGCACTCAAAAGGCATTTCACTTATCTTGCTTATCAATGTTCAATTCAACATAGATTCCTCATGAACAGCTTCATTCTCATTTAAAAAGACATAAAAGCTTGAGATGCCCAATATATAACCCTTCTATCATTTAATTTAACTTCCTTTGCTATTTCGTAACTCCACGCTCACTGTATGAGGCTGCCCCAGTATTACATACGTTATGTCTTTCATTTGGGCTGAAAGTTGTGCAGAACATGGATTTATTTTTCCATTATGAGCATTAACAGGAGGCATTTTACCTTAACCTGACTCTTCTCCTAATTCTTTAAATAAACAAGAATGGAGTGAACTCTGAAGGGTTCTGTCAGAGGTGACCAGGGCTCCCAGCACTCCTTCACTGACTGGACACCAACACCTTGCAAATACTCCAATATTTCACATAATTCTGAGGAACACACAGATCCCCAGTGAACATTTTTATCATGACAGTGTGTTTTCATAGGAAGCAAAACATATCAAATACAGTGGTTGTGCAGAAAAGCAAGAGCAATACCCTAAAAGCCATCTCCAAAGAGAGACCTCACTGAGGAGCTGCAGGCCTGCAGGATGCCCTGTTTGACTGAAGAACTAATTTGCATCTGTAATATCCATCTTACTGCCTGAAAAACCAAAACCAGGGGATTCCAATTGATGCTATTTATCCTATGAATGTCTCAATTATGACATCTCTAAAGTGAACACTGCAGATGCTACAGAACTCAAGACATTTTAACACTGGCTGAGCAGATTTTCAAAGGTTTTTCAACACCTTATAATTCAGATTAGCACGTTTTCCTTTGTAAACAGTACCTTGAGTTGAAGTTTTAAAAAAGGATATTAAGGTACTTTAGGCCTCATGCAATTATATCTCAAGAGTTTCAGCAATACTCTGTAGCTGAAAACAGCATTTTGAAAAATTCCAAATTAAAACCCCTATTATGAGGCTAAAATAAATGAAAAAAAAAGTCTTAAAAAATGGTAGCCTTTAAAAAATTTTATGCCACACTATTTTGATAGCACAGATTTGAGTGCTATCTCAGTATACAAATTTAATCTCACTGAAATCCTATGCTCCTACATATGAGCCAACACATTTGGAAATCTTGGGAATTGAGATAAATCCTAATGCCATGGATTTGAAAGGAGTAAGTAGTTTCTTTTTAAAAAAAATAGAAGAAAGTATTGATGTTTATATTTTCATTATTTGTTTAAAAATCCAGCTTTCCATACAGCAGGGGCTGAAGGATATTGCAGTGGAGAGAAGATGATCGTATAGGACAGGTGTTGCTGCAAATTACCTGTTCTCTACTTCATCCAGTAGATCTTGAAAGAAGCTAATCATCTTTTTTTTTCATTTGGCCACCACTCCTTCCAAACGAACTATGTTGGTTTTGAAATTGTGATTGCACTACAGAAGAGATGCTTTATTCCTTGATGAAAACCAAGAAACTCCAATTCTTTAAGAGGGAATAACAGGAAGAGTGCAAGAAACTGAGAGAGATTGATAAATCCTAGGCACGTTTGTGTTGGCAAAGGCTCATGAAGCTGAAAGGTCAAGGGAGAAATGTGAAAATGCACAGAAATCCAGAGCTGGGATCATGAGAACGCTTTTGAGTGCATATCCTCTGATAGTCTTGCACCATTTGTGCATTATGGGCAGACCAAAGGGGGACTGTAGGTGTCACATCCACTGTTCTGCTGCAAGCTGTTCACAGGTAGGGTGGCACAGCTCTGCTCCATGCCAGGCACAGGGTCATCACAACCTGTCCAACAGTCATGGACCAAACGCACAGATAAACCACAAAGTGTCAAAATAACTACCAGCAATGCAGGCAGAAGAGCATCACAGAGAAACATCACAGCAAGTCCATTTGCAAGTATTTATTTTGTGTTCAGATGTCTTAAGTCAAAATGTACCTCAAAATAAATCTATTAACTGACTTTCCAACCTCATTCCTCACCTCTCAGAATATATCTTTAAACGGCATTTGTCACACCGTCCCACACATTAATTAAACAAGGATTGCATAAGTTTTCCTACCATCAGTGCCCAAGGCAGGTGTCAATTGATGGTATTGCTCTTCTCAGTCCCAGCAGAAAGCAGGAATGCAGTAAATGTCACACAGGCAGGACAAAGGTAACACTGGAGTGTCTCCTGCTTTGGTACCATTCTGTGCAGTTCTATCCATGGTGGTCACTTCTGACAGACTCTCTGCTGTGTCCTGAAGAACTGCTGTTCTTGGGTTTTGGGAGAGAGCCCAACTTCTCTGCACTTTCATACAACAGCTCTTATTAGTTTGTGATCCTGACTGAAGTTTCTATACACTCCAAAACAAATAATGATGTGTCTACCCCCCACAAGCAATGGGAATGTGGCTGTTCCAGACACTGTAAGAGTCAAGACCTCTGTGTTTCAGCTCTCCACGGCAGAGAATGCCTTAATTCCATGGGCTATGGAATCCATATGGTGAACACACTGACACCCTGCTTTTCATAACTATTCTGCATTTTTCAGACATATTCTACCAACACTTTAATTTTTTCTACTGCATTTGTTTTATTTTAACAGCTGAGTCTAGACCTAGGAACTGCCTGAAAGAAATATGTTTTTAAGCTTTGATGCTGTTTCTGATTATAAATAGCTCTGACTTTATAACAAAATGCTTAATTTAATTTATTTTTATGCACCTCCTCATTATCAGTGCAGTCATTATTTTTTTCAAGGCAGTCTTTTCTCTCAGTACATTTTCTACAGATTTAAACCTAAAATTATCACTGATCCTATTTGAATGGTTTACTCTTCCCTCAAAACTCCCTCACCTCTTTTTTTTTTGCATTTCAACCTGTAAACAGGCTCTAATTTTTCTTTCTTCCCTCAACATCCTCAAGTGTCTCCTAATTCCTGAATGTTTTGAAACATATCAGTCTATTTACATAGAAATTATGCTGCCAACAGCCAAGTTTTAAAATGCAATTCTTACATTAGCAAGTACTCTTTCCTCCTACCCACATTTATGCATTTAAATAACAAATGCTGAGTACAGGTGGAGCTTGGGGTGAAAGTGTGGGACAACTTGCCTGCATTAGGAGTCAGAGTTCCCAGAGCTCCAGTCAGAGCTGGACCATGACCTTGCACCAACAATTAACACATTCTTGTCTCCATATGGATCCAATGACAGCAACAAGATGCTTTTTGTATTATAGCTTCTTTAGGAATGAGAACAAGGTATCAAATTCCACAACAACACAAGACAGCTTTCCAGCTCTCTTAAATCTTGACTCTGAATTTGAATCTTGATTCCAAGGAACCTCCCTGGATGACTGTCCTTCTCATGTTAGCCTGATCATATAAACAGGTGAGGAAGGAGGTGTCCAAGTAGAGGAAGGTAAACCTAGAGATCACCTGAATGTATGAGTTACCTTTTCCCCTCCCTCTCTTTCAGTTAAAACAACTGAAGCCAGCATTCTGGTGTCTGAACAGCCTTTCATCAGATGCCAAGATAAATATCATTCCAAGTTTCTTTTAGGGTTTCTCCTTCTTCAGAATTTTGTAGTTCCTGCTTGCGTTTCTGCACTCCTCGGGCAATAGCAAGAAGACTTTTAGACCTGGGGCACAGCATACAGGAGACCCCACAGGAAACAAAGAACTGGGGCAAGGCTGACCAAAAGCTGACCAATCTTCCTGACTGTACAAAACCACACAGTAGAACATCCTCCTCCTCATTAAAAACCTCATCAAGCCTACAGCTGGGTTACCCGTGGGAGGTGACGAGGCAGCAGGTTCTATGGGATGGGATACTTATTCACTCGTGTGGCATCCAAGGGACATCTGCTGCAGTAATTCCTGCTTGGCAGCTGTCCCCAACAGCAGGCAATGGGATCCACCAGCTCCTTCCTTCCAGCCCAGCCCTGCTGCCCGCCAGGTGACACTGCCAGCCTGGGAATGGGGCCCTGAGCCCATCAGGCTCATGAGGTGTGGGCAGCCACTGGGGCCCAAACAGCACTAAGGCAAATGAAGGAAAATCAGAAGATGATGGAGAATGGCTGGTCTGACACTTGGTGGAAAACATTCTGCTGCGTTGCAGGCCAGCAGGCACTCACACAACAATGAAAGAATTGCTGCTCAGCCAGACAGGAGCTCCTGCCCTCGGCAGCACAATCCCTAGGAATGCTCACTGCTTAGGAGGAGACAACTTAGCTGCATTTCTTCTCCAAAAATGAAAATACATTTGGAGAAAACATCTGATTTTGAGAAACACTGGAGCACCATATGCAACCAGTATGTTTTCCTCCAAAACTGGTACTATATAACACTGGAATAATTAATTGCTCACAAGAGCTAGATAAGAGTACTTGCATAAAATGCATTCTTTATGTATATAAATTAATTCATTTCTGTCTGTTTAATCTCAAAAATAGCTAAGCTTCCATTCATTGCTTATTAGTATTCCCTGATAGTTAAATAGATCATTTCCTAATTACTGCTGTCTTCTGTAAAAAGAGTTTCCAGGGCTCTGGCGAGTGCAGAAAAACTTGTCAAACAAAAGACTGACTGACGGAAGAAAAATGAAATTGCATCTTCCACCAATTTGGGTTTTTTTAGTTATTTGGTTAAGTCTTGTGACTAAATATCAAACACTATTTTCCCTCATCACTTGGTCCCTTATTACAAACCACCTCTATGAATTGCTAATATGAATGATTTTGACCTGTGACATCTCAGCTTTTGTCCTACAGTATTGCAGATGGGACACAATTTATTGCAAATTTCATTTCATGCTTTTTATTGTGAAAGGTGTGGAACACTGAACAATAATTATATATTTTACAGTTCACTCATTTCAAACTGATCATTTAATATTCATTACTCCAGTGACAGACATGTCCTGTCAGTTTTATCCCTCATTATGCACATAATATCTGCATTTGAGCAAGCAACAGAATTTTGAAAGGAGATTGCAACCAAGTTTCCATTTTAAAAAACCCCCCTAAAATTCAAAAAGGCTCTGCTAGCTTGTTACATTAATTTTTGAGGCTGCTGTCAAAGAAATAGCTGACTAAAGTCACATTTCTGATATTTTTTACAACCTGGTTAAGAAAACTAGGTTTGGGCATAAAAATATGCAACTATATAAATCATTCCTATGAAATATGAACAAAAGGTTAAAGCTCCTGGACATATTTTCAATAAATGAACTTGGACTTCAATTTTTCCTAGTATTTCAGATCTCACCCAAAAATCATTAATTTTCGTATTGCAAAAAGTCACCCTAGTGATAGCCGGTGATTACTTGAAAATGTGTGTAACATGAAGGAGAACTTTTTTTCTGTCCTTCCTAAAGCAACTACTCCAGACAATTTCTATGTTCCAATTTAAGTAAGAGCTCTCTGGATACTGGGCTTTTGAGGCTCCTTTCACCATATATAATTGCTGATAATCAGAATCTCTTCATCCCTTGATTGCACTGGATATATTCAATGGTGTATTCAAAGGATGTTTGGCCCTAACAAAATTTGGGTTGCTAATAGAAAATTGTTCTGCTCTTCCTTTTGACATCTCCAAGAAGAGGTTCTAGCTCAAAATTGGAGGTTATGATATAAGAAATATGGCATGGTAAATAGAAAATACATGGAAGGAATGAGTACAGTTGGAGAGCAAGCACACATAGAACACCAAACCAGATACATCTAAATACAAGCCAAGCTTTATTGACCACGGCTGAACCACATCAGTGACTGAGCATTTACTCTGGGTGACACCAAAAGGGACCAAGATGAGACAATCAGCCTGGCGAGAACCTTCTCTCTCCATCAGTCTGTGCAGCCCAGGCAGCTGTGGCAGAACCCAAACAGTGGGGGCACACCAGACCACTCAGGCTTTCCTGACAAAAGCCAAGATCTCCACAAAACAAGTCAGCCAGGATGCAGGAAAAACTGCCTGAAGCTATTTAAATACACCATATTGTAAGTGGTAAGGCAAAAAATAAGTATTTTTCAGGGGTCAACATTCACAGTTGCTTGTTGCCTCATTTGGAGAGACCAATGCTTGAAAGGACGATAGAAGGAATGAATTAAATCACAGTTATAGGCTTTATTAATTTATTTATTTGGATTTTGCAAATAAATGAAAGTTCTAAAGACCTCACTTTGCATTTATACCCCCTGTGCAATCACAGAAAGGTCTGGGCCGGTCATGGCCTCATCTGAACTGTACAACATTCACAAGTTTTATCTGATCTAAAAGCACACTTGTAACTGCCCAGAGCCTGTCCTGGATAAAACCCAAAATATTCCCACACAACTCCAAGTTTTTGTGACTTTGAAACTTTGTTCATTCAAGATCACACCTAAAAACACTAAAATTGTTATATATTAAAATGCAACAAGAAATAGCAGAACTCCTTCAATGTTTGGATCACACTTGGGAGCCCAGGAAAGTGCCTGCAGCAACATAAATGCAGCAATGACACCCCATAATCATGTAACCATGAATTTAAGAAGGCTGATGCAGGGATTTGGCAATTGTGTTTATATCAGCACATCTTCAACACTGCTTATCAACCTTTACTGCTATGGCAGAGATTAAAGAAGCAGGGGTGCAAAAAAATCTCACCTAAAAATCCAGACTAACTTGCCTTTGGGGGGGAAAAGTTGTTATTTGTGTCAGTAATAAAATCTAAAACTCCATTAAGTAAAGTCACCTACCTGGCAAGGGTCAGAGGCCTGCTTGGTTCAGCAGGAACAGGCAGAAGGGGCCAGTTGTGTTTGCCTGCTCTCATATATGGGCAGTCCCCCCACACAAAGGAAAAGCCCTGCTGTCAGAAGGGACACGGAATTGAGCAGGGCTTGGCAACCCTTCAAAAGTACCTTCCCCTTCAAAGCAGTGCTTTGAGTGCCTTTACACCAAGGATGCCCGTGAAGCTGCCCCAGCAGCAGCAGCAGCTCTGCATCCCCATTCCCCTGCAGGCCTGATTGAGCTTGGACAGCGCAGGGGGAACGGCAGGGCCCACACGGGGGGGCTGAAAGAACATGGCCTGCAGAGCATGGCCTGGGAGGCACCGCCACACACATGGAGCTGAGCAGAGCATGGCCTGGGAGGCACCGCCACACACACGGAGCTGAGCAGAGCATGGTCTGGGAGGCACCGCCACACACATGGAGCTGAGCAGAGCATGGCCTGGGAGGCACCGCCACACACACGGAGCTGAGCAGAGCATGGCCTGGGAGGCACTGCCACACACATGGAGCTGAGCAGAGCATGGCCTGGGAGGCACCGCCACACACACGGAGCTGAGCAGAGCATGGCCTGGGAGGCACCGCCACACACACGGAGCTGAGCAGAGCATGGCCTGGGAGGCACCGCCACACACATGGAGCTGAGCAGAGCATGGCCTGGGAGGCACCGCCACACACACGGAGCTGAGCAGAGCATGGCCTGGGAGGCACTGCCCCTCCCAGACACACACACACTGTTATCCCAATGTGTTTAATGTGTTCATACATTTTAATGAGATGCAGATGACAGAGGGAAATGATGACAAGCAAGCTGCCCTAACAAATGCTGCACATATTTTCATCAGTCTTACCATTGATACTACACTGCACATTTGCATAACAAAGTGTAAAAACATGCTTGTATCATTATGAGGGGCAACAGGGAAAAAAGTCACTGAATTTGCTTGGTATGGCCCTTATTAGTTAAGCAATATCACAAATAAGAGTCATGCTAACCGAGTATTTTATCTGCTCCCTCCTACCTCACACCAGCAACAAGTCTTCTGTTCACTGTTCCTTGGTAAAATTAAAACGGAATAAATAAGAAAATGTTAAGATTATCACGCAGATCACATTCTCCCTGGTGTAACAAGTTAAACAAGAATTTAAGCAGCTGAATAAATGGTAACGTATATAATCATTACAAGCTCCACGGTTTGCCATACTTCAGGGCTAGAGTAGAACTGTATGGCTGAAATCCCTCTGCATTGCCTTCTGCCCCATGTTTTTGACAAATAACTCTGCTCCCCTGAGGCTGGGGCTTGGCATCCCACTGGGAATCAGCTCCTGAACTACTCCAGACCTTCAGCTCAGTGCATCAGTTTTGACAAGACCTCCCCACAAAGCTGCAGCTGCTTTACTCATTTCCTTCCCTGGACCACAACCCATCACTACAGTCCAGAGCCCACCAACATTCCGCAGTCTAGCACTGGGGTGAAGGAGGCGGGAGCTGGTTGAGACTTTTTTCTTCTCCTTCTCCATGGATCAAAGCTGTAGTGGTTGGTTTTGTTAAGCACAGCTTTTAGGACAGAGCCTATTCAGAAAGCTTAGCAGAGCAGATGCAATTTGAGCAGTCTCCAGGCTTTGCAGGGAAAGCACTGCCAGAGTAAAGATTTCTGCTTTTGTAACAGTACAATGCAATGCCAGCATTTGTATGTGCAGGCAGCATGGTGCAGAGGTCCTGTCTTTTTGGGGGGACAGATCTGCCAGTTACCTGCAAAATCTGAGAACAAAGGGCTGAGGGAAAAGGCAGCTCATCTCTGCTCTGGTAGCTTCTAGTCTTTGCCACTGAATGAAGGACAGTGTCCAAAAAATCACTTTAGAGACAGAAAATGAATGTCATATCAAATATATTATAACCATTGAATTTTAGGAAGGGGAGGAAGTATTTGCCTGTAAAAATACTCAGGTCAGTTGTTTCATTTGTATGGGTTTTTTTAAAATCAGTCATATTTTACAGAGAAATGCTGTGGCCAGGCTCATTACTAAAGCTTTTTTATCAGAAGAAGGACAACAACTACACAAGCAATAATTTGATGGACACTGAAATCAATGTAAGTCTGCTCTACTCCAATAGCTTCACTGGATCCTGGATTTCTGTAGCCACTGTGTCATACCAGCAACACCCCCAGACAAAGATACACAAAACAAGGTACAACAGTGCCATCCTCCCACACCCCACACCTTCCCTTTGCAAAGGCATCTCTTGGGAAATTGATTTCTTTTGGAAGATGTAAGAAATATCTGGTGAATTGTGCAGATACAGAAAGCTTCTGTGCAACAAACAGTGTCACAAAATTCCACATCATAACTGTAGCAGAGCAATCTGAAATAGTATCACAGACATCAATGAGACTATTGCAGTTTAGGCCAATAACCTGCCTTGGTCATGTTTGCACACAGCTAGGAGATAGAATTGAAGAATCTTTGGTGAATTAATCCCAGTAAGACCCAAAGTGTATCAATAAATTAACTTTTCAATGTGTATTCTTCCAGCTCCTGATCCCACTTCTGGGTTTATTCTATGGTCATCTTGTGCTGTTTGCAATTGAAAGATCATTATGAATAACAATTATGAATCATCAGTTTCAAATGCAGTGGTTTCAAACTCCTCCCACGGCAGCCTCAGCATGAACATTAAAAAAATGTGTAACTGGTTTTCTTTCTGAACCAAACAAGGTTAAAATGAAAGTTCTTTTTACATGAGAGATTATGGGTGATGGCACATAGCCAGGACAGGGTTCAGCTCCAAGGAACATCACAAGTGTTCACAATATCACTTTTAGCAGAACACTGCCAGCAGAGAGATCAGGACAGGACAATATCCCCACCACACCAAGCCTTGCAGGACTGAGTGTGCAGTGCACAGCCACAAGCGCCTTTGCTACCCCTCAGTGTGTACACAGAACAATTCCACAGCAAGTTAAAAATCCAGTAAGGCTCAGAGGTTGGGGTGTTTTTTGCTTGGTTTCTTTTTTTTTTTTTCCCCCTATTGCCTAAACCTTTTAGATGGTAAAGACAGTAAACTTTATTCCTGTGCATCTGTCAGTGTTTGGATTTACCTGGTATTAATCACAGTGTATTTAGTTTTTTCTTTCTTCCTTTCTACATCAATATTTTCAGTTATTTCTTTTTGTCATTTCAGTTTTAGCATCCTTTTATATAACAAAATATAACAATACAAATTTCTCCTTCCCAAGGAAAAGGTGCACATTCAAAGGCTAAAGCATATTCAGGGGTCCACTGAAAAAGAAAATGGAAGGGCAATGAGTATATGTTTAAGCTTTTAAAATACCTTTTATCTGAGGTATTTTATCTACCTCCTCATCTGAGCCAGCAGTTACTATAAGGGGTCACATGCAGACAGACCAGACCTTTCTCCAGTCTTTCCCTCATCATTTCCTTCAGGAAATTTCTCAGAAGACAGGATTATAACAATAACTTTATTACATCAAGCTTGCACTGCAGATCCAACACACCAAGCAGTCTCATGGAAATGCTGAAGTGAACAGAACATTTATTAATAGAAAGGCTTCTAAATTATGAAAATTAAAGATTATATAGCAATCTTCAGACCACAATGCACAATTCTCAATGTTTTGAAGAGATCCCTTGAGCTGTGATTTATGAGTGTGAATTTATGAATGCTCCAAGGCATTCCAGTGCAGAGTCAAAGCTTTATGAAATCACGAGTGCTTAGGGGATCACTTCTGCCTCAGCAGGGAACTGCAGCCACCAGTGAAAGGCAGAAGTGTCTGAGCCACATCCCTGCTTTCAGAGACCCAGTTCTAGCAGCTGACAGAGCTAGCAAAGACTCAAACCCATCAGAACAAGGTGATATCTCTGAACTCAGCAGACACCAGTGTAAAGTGACCATACCAAATGACTCTGCCTGACGTGGGGATCTGACCACAGAACAAAATTTGGCAGCCCAACCCCAGCCCTAAAACATGAGTGTAATTCTTAATGCGGCCACAGATTTCACCTATTTCTGTTACCAAATAGGTAAAATCTGGACAAGAGACAAAAAAATCTGCAAGAAAAGCAAAGCAGAGGCATCCCAGAGCCCTCAGCTGTGGGCAGCCCAAGTGGCTGTCACAGCCCACAGAGGTGCCCAACTGCCTGCCCTTGTTTTTAAAACTATTTAATCACTCACAGCTGGACTCAAAGCCTGAGAACACACCTCTCAAAATTCCAAAGCAGCATGAAAAATGTACAACTTGCCTTTCAGCACCATGATACAAATATTTTGGCTGAAGTGACTGTAGATTAAACTTCAGCAAACATTAAGAACCAGCCCATTCCTCACACTGCCCCATGTGCTCCACTTTCAAGTCTCAGCTGATTAACTTCTAAAGAAACACCCTTCACAGCAGCACTTTAATGAATAATAAGAAAAAGATTAAATCAAAATTAATCCATCACAATTCATTACTACATTGTTTCCTTCATAAAGTGAACTTCTCCTCTTTCCCCAGAGGAAAGGCTCTTCCTCCTCTTCTCCCTCCCAATTTAGACTCCTGTTTTTCCAAACATGACTGGCAGGTGCATCCACTGTAATCCCTGAGGAAGCTGAATGTTCCTTTTCCATTAACAATAAATGATAAAAAGGCAGGTACTAGTAGGCTTTGGGAGTGTTTGGCTGTGGGGCTGCCCTGGGCTGGACACAGTAACAGCTTTGTTTTGTCATTGTAAAAGAGTTTAAAGTAAGCAAATTGAGAGTATAAATCCATTTATTTTCTCTCTCTGTATAGCCAGCCTACTTCAGTACAAACACACTGTGCTTATTCTTTTGTTTGAAGACAGTACAAACAGCTTTGTGGCTGTTCGTAGCTCCTGCCATTCTGCTCAGAAATCTGCAGATCTCCTCACCTCCTTATATATTAAATATCACACTCTGTACACCTCTCAAAACAATGAAAACAGAATTCTGAGCAACATGGTGAAGTGTGCACTCAATAGCCCTCAAATATTCCTTTGAAATTATTTTATTCTTACAGCTCTGATTTGTAGCCATAATTCTGTTCCTTTTAGTAGTATCATCTCCTTGATTTGCCTGAAAGTGTTAACAAATAAGGTTTATAAAAGTTAGGAGTACAATG
The DNA here is from genome assembly GCF_027477595.1 of Haemorhous mexicanus. Taxonomy (NCBI): domain Eukaryota; kingdom Metazoa; phylum Chordata; class Aves; order Passeriformes; family Fringillidae; genus Haemorhous; species Haemorhous mexicanus. The sequence goes on from NC_082350.1 coordinate 1,523,120, forward strand.
CCAATCAGCTTCATAGGACCCGTAAGTTCTAATTCTATGGAAATATATGGTGTTTATTAATTATTTTTAATTGACTAGTTTGTTTTGTTAAGCAGCAGGAAAAACTAATTCTATCACTATTTGTTATAACAGTGGCATTGATTTGCTTTTTCTGAGATGTGGAAGATTAAAAATATAGAGACTTGTCCACTCATATGGTTTTTTTACCAACATGAAAGAGTAGAGTTGTGTCACTATGAGGAAAATATCTATTAAGATGTCATTTATGATATAATTTGCCTTAATAATGTGTATGCAAGCTCCAAAAGTGACAGATAAGGCATAGACATGTCACAGAAGTGAAATACAGAATAGCAATTAGCATGGAATGAAAGAACACAGAGACGCAAATGAGCAGAGGGATGAAATCTCATCTACAGACAGAGACTGTACATGTGCGACAGAAGAAACCCAGAGAGGATCAGGGACCCTTCTGTGACCACTGCTTGGCCAGCCGATAAAGAATCTGCCTGCAGCCATTCTGCTATGGATGAAGACCTGCCTTTTGGCTTCCCAGGCCATTTCCTACTGAAGATGGGGGTGATTCCACTCCCTCTGCGGCAGGGGAACACAGAGGAACCAGACATCTGCTCCTAGAGCAGTCCAGACACATTCCCCCTGAAGAAGAAAATGTTTGTAGGTAGCACCACACACTGAGGACTCAGGTGTAATAATTTCTGGCTGAAAGTGCAAGTCCTCTCTTTCCACCTGATTTTCAGGTGGAGGAATTAAACTTTTTCATATGCAAAGTGACAGCCACATGAAAATACTGGCAGTAAGAGTCTGCTTTCAAAACTAACAGGATTAGGCAATCCACAAATATATAAATACTATTATCTCATTATATTAACATTTTTTAAATGGGCGAATAACAAATAAAAACAGTAACTTGCACTTGCAGGAACTTTGTAATTGACATTAAGGGGCAAGGATAGCAGTCTGTCAGTGTTAGGTTTTATCAGTCTCAAAGCTACATCTTACTTTAGGAAATAGAACAAAAGTAGAGCGAAATGTTGATCTGACTTCCCTTTTATAACAAGAGGAAACAATTCAGCCAGAGGAAAAGATGGCCACAAGATCTACTACACACTGAAACTAATGTAGTCATTCTAATAGTCCTGATCATTGCAAATTATTAAAAGCAACAACATTTTAATTATTTAGGGATGCTTTTTAGCTTAAAACTAATACTTTGGAAATTAGATCCATGCCACATGGAGTAATAGTAAGACAACAGGACAGGTTCCATCTCTGGTACTCATTCCCAACTGAAGCAACAGCAATAGTTAGAGGTAAAACAAAGAGAATATCAGATCTTACCTAGATTTCATCCCATATGGATTAGACACAGTTAATAAAAGAGAAGCATGTTTAAATAGTGCTGGCCAAAGAGGGCAGAACACACTCATCAGTGAAAGTTCCAGTCTGAAGTTTTCAAGATGAGTTAATTGACTTAGGGGTATACACTTGTGTATTTTCAACATATTGAGACAAAGAAATCTGCTGGATCAGTATCTGCATAGATTATCTGCCATGTCAAGGGCCAAAGTGCCAAATGCAGAAGAGAAGCCTGTCAGAAGCAGCTCTTCTTGCAGCAAGAGTAGATTTAGAGTCCTTCAGACTGGCTGCCCGTTGCGCTGGATTGCGTCTTGCTTTGTTTCTATCCAAAACTCTGCACAGAGTACAACTGGGATAACCTCTCACATGGAGAAGAGAGCTGCATACAAATCCAGAGGCACTGAGCTCAGATTTAAGCTGCAGGCAGGATGTTGTGAAAATCAAAGTAATTCAGTAATTCTTCTTTAACTGCTAAGTTATGGACAGTCACACCACACACCTGCAGCGGGCCAAGTAGCATATAAAAACAACAAAAAAGGAAGCCAGAAATAAAAACTCACAATATAATCTATGCATTGGTTACTTCGGTCCTCTCCACCTGTTAGCATTAGAGTAACTGCTCTGATCTCAACATACTAGACATGATTTTAATGATGTACCAATACAAAAAAATGACCACAGCCACATTAAAATCCATTTCCATGCACTATTATCTAAGTAGGTTTACAGAAAATACCTAATTTTAAGAAGGAAGTTACTTTCTCTTCACTCTTATAGCTACCCCTCTCACAGCAGTAACCTTTAGAAATGAATTCAATTATCCGTTCAATTATTCAGTTAGTCACAGTCACACTTTGCTATTTTTCCTCAAGCAGAGGGGTGTTAACTTTGACTAAATCTACCCCAAATTCACACATATTTTCCACAGGGACAGAATTGGGTACATATGGCACTTACTACTTGCTTACCCCTGCAGGGAACCATCACTGCATCATGCTGTGAGGTCACACTGTAATAGGATAATTTAAATTTCTTCAGGACCAAAATAATTCTTCATTAAAAAAAAAAATAGTAGACTGAGAAAAAAAGTGTTATTTTTTTACCCACAGGACTTTGAAAACACACAGTACAATTTTATGCATGGAATTTGTGAAACACAGACTAGATAGTTCAAGAAAAATGGATACTAAACAAAGTTGGGCAGAAAAAAATTCAAAACCTGTCCAGCATTGTTACACAGCAAAATGAGGACAATACAGGAATGAAATGCACAGGCGGGAAGCACTTCTTCACAACAAAAACTTTTTAAAGCTTTCTTCCAGAAACAAACACTGAATTATTTCTTGAGAGTGTCTGTTCTGGCCTTTCCCCTGCTCCAAGGCCCCATTTATATTCAGTCTGGCACCAGCAGATTGCTACAGCCTGAAGCTGTTAAAGCTCACCCCGGCTGCAGACTCTGTGCCACAGGGGCCCCAGTGCCCCCTCTGCACACCCAACCTGGACCACTGACACTGCACTGACACAATCACAGAAATCTTTACCTTCTTGCAGTCCTATTTCAGCACCCTGCTGAAGGCTGCTGACATGATTTCCTTCTTCCTTCAAAAGGAAAGAATGAAAATATAGATCTACTTTACAGTTAACAAGTAAGCTCCAGAATAGAGAACCACAAGTGATTCTAGAATTCCTAATTTCAACGTACACCCCATGCATTAGTGTGAGGTAATAATAAACTTGATCAGTTACAATTTCATAACAAACTTCATGCAAGAGATTTAGTTTTTAGTCAAAGAAGCCAGAGATACAAGTCTGTAGACTCCCACACCTCATAAATACCTTGTACATGCACCTACCTACAGGAAATTTAATGAAAATGCCTTTGGTTGATCAGTCAGAGGGCAAACACCTCCCTCTCCAACCCCCACTCCTTTACTGTAAATGAATAATTTTCTATAAAATATCAACTATGATGCCCTTTCTCAGCCTGGCTGGGATGTAATTTGCCATCCCAGACACCTCTACAGCCCATAAAATTCTGCGCCTGTGTTCATATTGCTAAGACTTAATGCCTACATGCCAAAGCCACAAATATCCAATGCTGTGGGATTACCTGTATCTAAGAGCAGTACTTCAAAATAATGGATGCTGTGCATCATCCCAATGAAAAATCTATAAAGAACTGTCATTCAGAGAAGCATTTAATCTGAGGGGAGAAAAATTTACTCCCCTCATGTCTGAGGCACTGCTTCTCATGCTTCATGTTTACCATGAAGACTCATTTGCATCCTTGTTTGATTGTTTGCTGTGTGGAGATTGGAGTGTCAGACAAGCCCCTTCCCTGGGGTGGCAGGGGGACAATCCAGGCAGCACATGATACAAGAGCCATATAAAGATGGCAAAGAAATAGTTAACAGGTTAAGGAAAAGATCAAAAAATATCTTCTTAGCACTAGAAAACCAAAGCATTTCAAGATTTGTTAAAAAAAAAAAACAAAAAAAAAACCCCAAAAAACCAAAAAAACCCCACCAAGCAAAACCAGAAAACAATACAACAGTGCAGATGACATCAGGCAGACAATTTTAGCATGAAGACAGCTCCAAAATAATCAGCTGGGAAAGGAACAAGTCACATGAGACTCCAGATCCCACACAGGAGGCTAATACATTAATCTCTAGTCTATGGGTTTCTCTAGGGGATTTCTCTTTCAAGTTATCACTTTCACCAGAGATCTGAGGAAATACTCCACAAAAGGCTCATCAAGGCTGGCACATATTCCTGCGAAATTTCACAGTCAATAAATCAGTGTTTCTGATAAAGCATCCTGTGCTGAAAAAATTATCCCGTTCTCCTATATCCTTGTAAAGGATAATTTGTTTCTACAGTAATGGCATAGCTTTGAAAGGGTGAGCATTTTCATAAAAACTTTGTTTTCATCAGTGCATGAAATGTGCTAAAAAGTTATAAGGTATCATACCTACCACTGGCATAACACAAAAGCAGCTTAAGGGTCATGAACTGGGAAACAATGTATTCAAAATTCTGAATATTCAAACCAAAAATTCATATGAAATTATTTAAGCACATGACAGAGATAATATGGTTTTCAAGGCTCACAACAACATATAAATCAACTTGCTAGCTCCCCCACTGTCACCACTACACTCTGGCAGATGTACCCTGCAGTGACTGAGCTCGGATTTGACATCATCCCCACCTTTCCTTCAACCCACAATACACCACGAAGTCCCAAAGCAGAAAACCTGTCTGAGTTATTGTCCCCTGCCTGTACTCTTGATTAATGGCACAACCACATCAGTTAAAAACCCACAATGGAAAGAGCTACATGAAAATTGCAAGTGATAGTAAAAATGTTTCCTACGAAAGGAGGCTGTGTTTGCAAACAGGTAATTTAATTTCCTTGCGCTGCTTGGTAAACTGAAGTTTGTGAAATTAAAGTGAGATTTGTTTTCATGCTAAAATCCACTGGGAAGCTTATTATGCTGAAACACACTTCAAGTCTTGAAGGAACAAAGAGAAATGCAAAGAACGTTTCAATATATGGAAACTGTATATTAAGCAACTCCTCGCTTTTCCTAAATGAATACACTAAAATGAAAAAAATATTTCTTATAGAGCCAAATTAAGATTTACCTCAAAGTAATGAGTAACTGCAAGCGAAATTATAGCTCTTTAGCCAGCTCACTTTATGTTACTTTCATTGCTAAATACTTTTGAGGAGAATTTCTTATGCAAGAATTGTGTTGCTCTCCTTCCATAAGGCAGGTGCAGGTAAACTCCGGCTGTGGATTTGCACAAGTCCCAAATAAATTCTCATTGTCACTGCCGCAATGATCTGGCATCATCTTCACATCCCAGTCACCAATTTTTCCACCAGCTTCATTCACATATATAAACCAGCAAAACACCAGAAAAACCAGAACAAGAAAGTTCATCTGACTCCAAGACTTCATTCATCATCACACTAAGAAACAACTTGTTCTACTTGTAGGTATCAACCATCTGGGATCAAAACAAAGACAGAAATGCTAGAACCTAGACAATGACACATCAATACTCAAACAATTAAGTTCTGGAGATTTCTTTCCATTTGAACTTCAAGCAAAACAAGGACAGGTATATGGAAGAAGCAGTAACAACTGCATGTTCCACTTGAGCTAAGGCGTTCAGCACTGCAGAGGCATCGGGTATTAAACACTTTAATGTCGTGCAGTAGTGCATCCTCACCTTTAACTTGTTTGGAAGTTTGGTTTCCCAATCATGATGCAAATCTTTTTCTCATCCTTCCCTCTCTCTCTTTTTCTATTATAGAATAAAATACCAGAAAAACCTCATGAGCATATTGCAAAATGACATCCAAATCAAGTGCATGCATAATGATCTCACATGATATCAGAGTTGCTCATGAATGAAAATTTCAACAAATATTTTTGGTAAATTTCTATAAATGTGAAGCTTTGGGCTGTTTTAAAACAGTACATTTTGAAATGCTTCTCTTGGAAAATGAGAAAAAAGTCTATCCTAAGAAATGCTGCTGGGTGGTTCAAGTCACAAAATAGCAGGGATATCTCACCCTCACAGAGTAGCAAGAGTTTCATCTGAGAGTATTTCCTTTCAGAAGTTTTCTAAATCTCAAATGAATTAACAGAAAAATGGTGCAGGCATTAACTCCCTGGAATGGGTGCTTCCAACAAACCTTCAAAGGCTGCCCTTAGGATTCTTATCATAGCAGATGAATTTCACTCAAATGGCCCCATCTGTCACTTCTCCATCATGTGGTTGCAGCTTGAACTCAAAGAACACCTAGGGCACATTTTCATCAAAATGCATGGCTAAGCAATCCAAGAGATGAAAGAGATAAAGAAGATAATGCTCCAAATCTTACACTGAGCAGAGAATCTGACCCAAACAAAATGAAATTCTGCCAGATTCATTCATGTTAAGAAATGGGAATGGAATATTCCCCCCTGCTCCCTTCACCCAACGAGCTGCAGAGATATTTGGCAGAGGGAATTTTCTCCTTGCTGTCATTTCCTATTTTCCAGGGTTTGGCCATCTGTCCACTATTAGGTCCCTTTGAATGAGAAACCAGTTTAGATGCACAGAGTCATCTTCACAACCATTCTCTTGCAGGGTAGATAAGGATAGAAAAGGATGATTAAAGCTTTTGCTGGCTAACAATAAAAGAAAGCAGGAGAAGGGAAAAAGAGCTGATCTGAGTCTTGCAAGACAGAAGGTGGGTTCAAACTCCTGCTGCATAGAATTTGCCTGTCTGGAGGAACAGAATCCAGCCCACGCCAGGCAGCCCAGCAGATCCATTTTAAATGGAAAACACCTGGCTCTATTAAAATGCCCTAATTTCAAGCACATCCAGTCAGATGCAGACATTCAATTTCCAGTGAAAAAGGTGAATCATACAGACAGTACACATAGCTCCAGAGGACACACATCCACCTCTTCAGAAAGGGGCACTTGGTGCTCATCTCTCCCATACAGTTCTCCTCTTTCACAGGCAATTTAATGTGCTTGCACCTAGTATGGACTAGTTTTTGCTTTTCCTTTTCCTTTATTTTGTTCTTTCTCCTGAGAGTTTTGTCAGTATCAGTGGAGACAGTTTTCAAATGCAGCAGTAGGGAAGGACAATACAAGTTTTCTGATAAGGCAGCGCTGTCTGTATCAGGATAGTCTGTGGATCACAGTGTATTCTATTGGTATAAAGAAATAAAGAGTAGATTTCATCTGGCTAGAACAAAGAGCTGTGTTCCTCAAAAACACCTTAGCAACACAGAATACCAAAACCTGTTTAGAAAGTAGGGCTTTTGAGAAACACATAATTAATTTAACAATAAATTTGTGAGTTGTCAGGCAAAACCCCACCAGTTACCTGACCAGCCTTTATGTCATTATGAATTTAAGGTAGCATCTGCTGTCTGGTAAGTGGCACGGCAATTCTGCAAGGTTTGTAAATGTATCAACAGTTAGAAGTCCAGGCACTCATCTATGAGGGGCGCTGGCCCTAAAGGAGCCCTGCTCCCCTCCCCTGGTGAAGAATGAGGCAAGAAACCGGCACCATTAAGGGCTAACCACAGCAGGGAGCTTTCTCCTCCTGATCAGGGACTGCTGGGACATCAGAAATTAATCTTCCTTGTATGGGTCAACAAACTCCTAACAGCATCCATGTCTTTCAAGTTATGCCAAAGCACCTTTTTTTCTCAGAAACATCTCATGTTCAGATTCAAACCACATTCTGACACCAGCCTCTGACACTCTTTTTTTCTTGACCCTTCAGACTAATCACCCTAATTATCCCCTCAGATTTGAATCTACATGTCAGAAAATCTTTCTTCTTATCAGAGGGATGATGCAAATATAAATTCAGCATTTGTATCATGCTGAAACTCCAATGCCATAAGGAAGTTGGATCCTGAAGAGCACACGATGGAAAGTATGTAAGAATTCTCAGTGGAATGATACACTCACAAAAAGCAATTTCAAATGCTCTGCATTAATGCAGAGAATTACTACCAATAATGGCATTTCTGTTGGCATTTTAAAGCTATTCTATATGTAGAACATTTTATACAGACATATATTAGGCTATAATCAAGCCAATGCCAGTAACACTTTAGTGTGACAAGATCAATCACAGGAATCCAATAGCTTGGGTAATCATTCTGTTAACTCCCAAGAATTGGCAGAACTCAGTGGCTGTGCTTTCCCCCAACATTTCATCACTAAGCCACATGATACAAAGCATCTTGTGATGCAGACTGAAAATCGCTTTTTTAAAGATGAGAGAAATGAGATGAAAAATAGGCAGAGCAAGAAATCACATAGGTAAGATCATCAAGAACTGTTGGAACAACACAAAGAGCTTGCAAAGCATTTGTCTGCAGTAGGCCTAATCCCAGTTAGCAAGGTCTTAGTTTATGAATAGTAAATTCTCCTCACACTTAAATAAAATATTTATAGTAATAGATTAAAAATGTAACTCTATATGTCTCTCTACATACACATATACTACGTAGACTGCTGTGACAGAGACACAAGATTCCCAGTACTGAGGTGTTTGAATCTCTTTACAAAATGTACTTGTGGAAGCTCAAGATGGAATTCCTTGAGTGGTGGGTAATTGCTTGCTCCCTCAATAGTGCTGAATTTAGAAATGAACAGTAGTAATTATATTCATAATGAAAAAACCGTAACTGCCTAGAAACCACTGCTCTGCATATTATTCACTAACTTCTGTATTAGTGATCTTTCATAGGACAGGGAATTTCGGCATAATTTTTGTTAGAAATGTATTGATTTTACATAATAGCTATTTTCATGCCGTCTAAGCAGTCAACTCAGTCTGGGAAAAAAAACTCATACAGGAAAGTTACAATAATAACACAAATTCATTCACTATCAGTTTTGGCAGCACACACTCACACCCAGAGGACCTCCCGAGAGCCCAGCAGGAGAAGACAAATTGAACAGCTGAGAAGTCTGGGCCAGTACCAAAGTCAGTGGACAGGTGCAAGGTAACAAACTGAGCCAAGGAGGAGGAGAACAAAGCTGTTTGGATCAGCTACACCTCGTCTCCTTGTCTAGAGAAAACCGAAACCACCTCGAGCAGGACTTGGGATAAGGACAAACAAAATTCATTTAAAATGTGCACTGATCATCATCCCAAATTAGGCACACCCCCCCTCCAGACACTGCCCCAGACACATTTCCTGCTGTCCAGGAACCTGTTCAGCAGCTCTCAGTCCATCCCCATCCTCCTCAGCAACAGCAGCACAGCTTTCTGCCAGCCCACCCCCGTATCCCATCCAACCTTACATTTCCTGCCTGGTCCTCTCCAAGGCCCCATCTCACCTTTCAGGATTCTGAAGCACAGCTTAAATTATGAGGGTCACAGCACTCTGTTCTATTACATAGCAGATTTTGATCAAAATAGCATGTTCTGATCCAGCAGGATGCTGCCTCACAGCAGAAGAAAGGTTTGCAGACAGACAGAAAGACACGCTTCCCTCAACAGCCCCCCTACTCAGTTCTTGCAGAGTACAGCACTGGAATGTTCCAGGCATTTGACCTTTTCTAATTCAATCAAGACTGCAGAAAAAGTCATAATTTTAATACCACGGCTAGCACAGGTAGCAAATACTCAGGTGCAACTGTAACTTCCAATAAAGATACACCTAAATATTTCAGTCCCCACTTTTTGTTTTTAAGCATGATTTTTTTTCTATATATCAAACTCAACATAGATAAAAGGACATTGTAATGGCTTTCATCATTCAGTAGAATAAAAAAGATAACTTAGAAATAATATGTTTCTCAGAATCAACTGCACAAGAATTTCACCATCACATATGAAAAAACCACTTGTAATTCGTAATTTAAAAAGATAAAAATTCCCTGAAAAATGTCATTAATAGTAACCTAAACCATAATTTTAACAGACAACAGAATCTCAGTGTCTCACATAAGTGCAATAGAGGGCTGTCCAGGTCACTATTGAACCAGATACAGGAAAGATGATAAAAATTGAATTTTATCCCATAGTACTGCCATTCCCCACTGAAAAAGCCATTTTTTGCACAGAATCACAGCACTGATAACAAGGACAGACCTTTTAATCTTCCTATTAGATTAAAACAATTAAGTAAGTTTACTGTGCTATTTTAAACATGGGAAAAAATGTGTCAAGTGTACCCATTAAAAGTCAACACTGTTAAATACAGATTGAAGAGCCATGTGAGTCAGGAACAGACTCTGGTGGCACAAATCAGTTCTGTCTGAGTGGGGCTGTCAGGACTGTGCTGGGGGTGAATTTAGGGCTGCCTGGTCTCGTGTCTGAGATGACCACATCATCTCAGACACAGCCTGGGTGAGCCGCAGCTCAGCACAGCAGGCTGGGGGTGTGACATCTGCTCCAGAGACTCTGTGCTCCAGCCTCAGCTGGAATTATCTTCCCTTACTTTGCATGGTCTTTGGAGCCTAAGCAGCAGTCACAGCTAAGCCAAGGCTCTGTGTGTGCCCACTGGAAGAAGTAAAAGCCTGACTCAGAGGGTCCAAAATCCACCAGGCAGGACGAGCTGTACCCAGTGATATATTGCTGTTTCCTCTATCATACTGTGCACAACACCATCCCCATCCCTCACATAAATGGCTTTGGATCCCCATTTATCAAACAGCAGCAATGAATGTGCTCTTCTGATAACCTGAACTGCCTAATGTGCAGCAGGTATCAGCCTTCTCCACAGCACCCTGAACAGCCAGGGGAGCACACTCCAGAGCTGATCCAGGAGGATAAAGGGTTTACCTCTGACCTTATCAAAATAAGACTTTGAGATATAGGAAATGGATACAGTTTGTTATACAGTTATACAGTTTGTTTTCCCCTTTTTAAGGACAAGATCTAGAGCAAAAGATATTAATTGGAATTAAATGATAGGATGCTGATTAACAAAAAATTTATCTAATTTTAAAGCAGATGTAATTTCAAAGATTACAGGATATAAATAATATAATAATAATAATATAAGACAAGTCGGTCTTATATCAGTTTTGCTGTATAAATAAAAATAATGCTGTGATTTTGTCCTAGGTTGACTATATGATGCTTTTATCCCCAATCGTCTCATTCCGTTTATGCTGAATAGTAAGTTTTGCACCTTTAAGACTTGCTCCAAAGATTGAGGAGGGGAGAGGAGGCGCGCAGTTTGTTTTCAGACACTGAACTCACTCCTACACATTCCTGCTCCTGGACTGCGTTGTCTGTGGATGAACACACGGCGGGACAGGGCTCTCTTTTTTTTTACTTTTAGTTAGTTCAGCTAGCTGAGGCAAAGAAGTTCCCTGGACTGTGCTTTTTTTTTCCTTTTTTCTCCTTTCTTTGGACCTATTCACACCTGCTCTGGACTGAACAACCATAAGAGCACCAGCAGCTCGCATCGGTGGGCCGGGCCGGGCCTGGGCCACGGCATTTCCAGCGCCAGAGGGACTGATAAGGGACTGAGTGAGCTGAACTGGAATCTGGGGAGGGGACTTTCTGGGTTTGTCATCTCTTTTGGAGCAGCAAGGGGTTTTATTGTTTAATATTGTTTAGGTTTTCTTGTTTAATAAACAAATTTTTTCCACTTTTCTCCAAGGAAGTATTTTCTCCCGGACTGGTTGGGGGAGGGGTGGTAGAATCTGATTTCCTAGAGGAGCCCTTTAGGGGTTCTCTCCCAAATTTGTCCTGAACCAGGACAGATTTCAACAGCCAATGCAGAATATATTGAAATAATTTTCATTACCACAATACTAAACTGTTATCAGTACATTTTTTCAGTAAACATCTCTTTCATATTCATCCTTTCCATCGTAGAGGCACTGAGATAATTTTCTTCAATAAAACAATTTAATTTAAAGGATTTTATCCACATTTCACAGTCTGCTCATGACCTACTTCTTTGTATTTGAACTAAAACTAATCATATTTCCCATGCATTTTACAGAATAATAAGATCAGGAACTGAATATTGGAGCAAATGGAAAAACACCGCAAAAGATGCTTCCACATTGCTTCTAACAACTTTGAAAGCTCCAAGTCTGAAACACTAAGTTTCTGCTCTGGAGGCATTATAGCTTGAATTTTGAAAATGTGCATAGGTTAATTAAAACAGAACCTGGCCTAAGCAAAACCCAGAGAAATGTAGTTTACAATCCAGGGTTTTTTCCGAAACTAATTCCAGTGAGCAAGTCCAATGAGCACCTTTGTTTCAGCAGTATCAGCAGACAGCATAAAGGTATAAATGCCACTCTGAAAACTCTCTGCTATCTCCTTGTTATCTGATAAATAGGATAGTGGGGTTTTTCAAGCATACTTTTTTTCTTTAAAGTAGACACAATAGCAATCTTGACATTTTAGATACAGCCTCTGTCAAGCTGATCAGAGGAAATGTCCAGTTTGCTGGTTAGTTCCTGGTTTTACTGATGAACTGAAAGGCTGATGATTTGTATGTGCTGAACCACTACTGAAAGGCTCCCCAAACTTCAGACTCTCATTATCTTTAAAAAGAATTTTCAGACATTTAATCATCATTGCTACATTTTGCAGACCAAAACAAAGGGATGATGTGTTCTTTACAACTTTCTGCTTCTGGCAAGTCAGACTGTTGGCCTTTCAGAGCAGTGGTGACACAAACTGCTGTGCATTACCACAGTGGGTTGAATGATTTATTCATACCTCAGGCTCTCTTTTTCTGCCCTGTATCAAGCCACAACAGAATCTACAGTGGATTGCAAATCATAATAACCTATGACCAAAACCCAAGGGAAAAATCTGCCACTTTTTATAGATACATAAATCATTAATAACTGGGAAAGGAAAGAATTGCATGTGGTTTTAGCTATATTAAAAAGGCTTTCTAAACTGTGTTGTAGTTCAGCTTGCAACAAGTGAAATCACAGAGGAATACAAAAATCTGAGCCTGCTATTTCTGCAAATGCAACAGAGAATGAGAATCTACAGAGCAGCAGATTCCACATCACCACTCATGCTCCCATTTTCACTATGCCAAGAGAACAAACCCTTCATTTGCCTTCAAGACTTCTCCTTAGCCTTTTCCAAAGAAAAAAAATTAGCAGCAGAAATAACAAATGGTTCAACAAGGAATTAAGTATTTAAGAAGTAAAGCAAAGATTGTCTTAAATTGGATAATTCACCTTTTGGTAATGCAAGAAAATGAAATTCTCTCCATCCCTGTATCAGTTTTACCAGTATCTGAGCCTGAAATTGTCAGGAAAAGTAACTTGATGTGTTCTGTGTGAGGCACAAGGAGCAGCATTGACCATTGCAGAACTGCACAGATGAGTCAACTGCACCACTGGAAGAACCAAGAGCAAGTGTCCATCCTCTCTCTGCGCATCATTTCTCAGCAGACTGTACTCTACCAGTATAAAATAGCATATTCAAATGATTTTTAAAACTTCTTTATGTTCTCAATTATGTCTAAATTATTTACGCTTTGCTACAGTTAATCCATGCAGGCAGTTCAAAGAGAACAACACAGCGCTACATTAGCAGGTTTTTATCCTGTGGTGTGCTACAAGGATGCCTACAAAGCCCAACTAAAAGCTTTTAGTAGAAAGCTTGAGCTTTTGATCCAAACTGGCAAGTTCAAATGTTTCAAAACCACACCCTGAAAACACCACTGGTACAACAGGAAGAGTTGTTCATTTTTAATCAGTTCTGTCTGGATGATAACTGCCTGCAGTCTTCACCACCACTGCAGCTGGCAACATGGCTCTCACTGAGCTCTCACTGAACTCCCTCACTGCAGATTTCTCCAAACTCAGCCCAGCTTCCTCTGGCAGTAGAATGCAGGAATCACATCCCACTGCTCACAGGCAGGGGTGGGGAGCAGCAGTCACATGGAACATGAGATGCATGAGCTGTCCCTCCACTGATGAGTGCAGGAACATCATATTAACCAAAATATCAGCAACAAGCAAAGCATCAGCAAGGATCCAGATGGTAACTCGGCAAAAATTCCAGAATGCTTACAGGGTCGTTCTGAAATCTCATACTCAGGGAAGATGGGTACATAATGCTATGCCAAAAAAGTTTAAAACCCGAAGTATTTCAGGGGTTTTTCCCTGAAAATAGAAGGATACACATGCAGAACAGTAGATTTGTACTTGCCAGTCCTCCTCTTTCTTCTGCACTACCCCCAGTCATTCTGCTCTGGGAAGAAAAAGAATTAATTTGATCATTCTGAGTGCCCTGATCAATGAAGCACTAAGACATTAAGGCTGTCAAATACCTTTATTTTCTAAAAGAGCATCATCACCTCTCCATAAAAATTAACCTCATCCCCAACTGTAATCCCAAACCAGCAAATGAAGCTAAGAAATACAGAAAATTTAGAGTCACGTGGCACAGGAAGAAACAGCTAGAACAAATGTAAATCACTAACAACCTATTCTCAACCACCTCTCACTTTTTAAAGTGTCATTGAAGGGAAGATGGTAAGTAGGAAAAACGAGGGGGGAAATCCCTACTTAGCCAAGTAAGGAGCCTCCCCCCACCACGAGACCCCAGGCAGGTGGGAAGAATCCCACCCCCATCAAATGAAGGATGTTGGCCTTTGCATACCCTGCAATCATCCAGGGAAAAAGCAGCCACTGGAAGACTGTGCCTCCTGTGAAACTTTGCCTGGCAATGGCAATCACCTTAGAAACATTCTGCAAAGCTGTTATTACTGCTTCAGCACTTGGCACGAGTTTACTCCTGAGCAGCAGCTCCACCTGAAGCTGCATTTGCTTTGAGCAAATTCTTGCTCAAAGGCCTCTTTCTGTTCCTCAAGTGTTTTTTAGTTAATCCTACCTGGTGCAGAGGGACCACGCTCACCTTCTGCACCCCTGATTTCTCCAGGTAGCAATAATCCACCAAAAAGAAACTGTTTGGATTTCAAAGCACTCAAGCCTCAAAGTGCAGGCCTAAATCTAAATTCAGTCCCAGATGGAACAAAACCAAGCTGAGCCAAACTGGGAAGTTAAACTGCAAATATACTCTCCTGCCACCAAGGAGTTTTAGTCCCCTGCTCTACTGGGGAACAGGTCACAGTTAAGTCCTACTATCTTGAAATTGCCTGGGTTTTATTTTGGACACTAATATTTCTAGGGCTACAATTTATGTTTAGAGTTTAACGTATAAATATACACACATTTTAGTTCTTCAAAGTCTCAGTTTTTCAAGTTTCTCCTCCCATTCTATTTTTGTGTTTCTAACTCCCAAGGAGTCCAAATAAACGTTTCTAAATCTCTAACCCTTTACAATTCAAACCATGCACAGTGTGCCAGTCACAAAATTAGTCTGTGATTTGCAAGCAGGCTCAGCTCAAAAACAGAAAAAAAAAAAAAGGAGCATGTACAAATATTACTCCATTTAAAGAGGAGGGGGGCAGAAATGAAAGTTACCACAAGATCAGAGAACCTTTTATATTGATTAGAGTTTAAAAGGATAACAAGAATAAAGAAGCCTGTGAAGAGTTATTAGTATGGGGTAATCACTACTAATGAGTTATCATTAGCAAATGCATTCAAAGTGAGGGATCTCAGGCATGTAACTCCAAGTACAGAAGGAAGGAGGATTTATGGAATATGGGTATTCACAGAGATGGGGAAGTTTACCCACCACAGTACCAGATTCCTCTCTAGGGAATAATTAGATCATTTCCATTTCTTTATCCTCAATCTTCCATTTCTGAAATTGTTTTAGGACAGCTGTTCTCACAAAATCACAGTAAACAGATGCAAATGCCTGTACAAGTTCCATCATTAATTAGCTTTTACAAAGCATTATGATTTCAGTACACTAAGCAATTGCTGCTAACTTTGTGCAAAGCAGATCAATGATGCCTTAAGGTAAAAATAACTGATCAGCTCCAAAATCTGCACTGAGTTGCAATGCAAGGCAAGCAGCTTCTATGCAGTATCCTTTAGATTGTGCAATGCCCTGGGAGGCTTGGATGTCAAAACACACTTGGGTTAATTAAAACCAAGGTCAAATCAACAGTGTTGCTAGTTTATTTTCTAATAGGTATTACATCAAATTTCCTAATATCAGCAAGTCTGAGCTGTAAAATTAGTTCTAAACTTCAGCTAATTTAATAAGGATCATGGAGAGGGTAATACCTATCTAAAAGAAGAAGAAAGATAGTGGGTGCTACATTTTCTCTTGAACCTCCTATACTTTGTCTGAGGTTCCTCAGCTTCCTTGGCATACTACTCTTCTTCTTTCCTTTGAAGTAAGAATTGCAAATAATTAACAGGAAAAAACAATTTATAGAAAACAGTGCTATGTGCACTGAGGTAAAATATTAATTTTGCCAGTTTCTTGCAATAACTGTAAGTAGGAGGAAAGTACTGAATGCTCCAAAAAGTAAAATATAATGTAATTACTGGCTTATTTTCCTTCCCAGGAATACTTGGAGTCTTGTGTAAGCCTGGCTTTATTTCTTATTGTGACAATAAAAACCTGGAACCCAACTGAAGGTATGCAAAGCCCTTCAATGGTCTGATTTCTGTAGGTATTGTGCCATCTTGGTGGGAGACTGTCACACTTGTATAGGAAGTGTTGAGTTTACCAGGGAACCAATGGCCTTCAGAGTTTGGGGGAAAAATCTCTCCCTGAACAAATTTGACTTAATACAGGTACCAACTACATTCCACAGTCACATCAGTGTAGGTCTGCTCTGGATATGCCCCAAATCACAGCAGTTATGACAGACTTGTAGCTGTGAAGCTTCTTGATGGGATTTGGTGCAATTTTAAAAGCTTGGTCCAAGCAGTATTTGCAGAGCCCATTCAATACTTCCCTTACATTGCTTACATTGGTCACCTCCAGTCAAAATCTCAGGAGTGACTGCAATTACATAGATTTGAGTAAAACAAGCCTGAAGTTTCCTGGAACCTCTGAATATCGAAGAGACCTTAAAAACTAATGGTATTCAAATTACAGACTAAGGGAAGGAAAAGCATGATGGCCTCTGCTGCTTTTCTAAGTGAGGCTTGGTTTATTTGCATTAATGAAGGGCACTTAGCCCAGGTATCCACAGAAACATAAAATCAGTATAGTTTTCTCAGAAAAGATGCCCTTTAGTGACCCGTGTTGGACACATCTTCAGACCTTTACCTCAAAATCTGTAATTATAAAACTACTGGTCCTTCAAGGTCTAAAAAGCTGACAATTCCTTGCATTTGTCTGAAGGAAATGCTCATGATACATGAAAAACACACAGTACAGAACAACTTACTAGCTGCAGCCACCCAAACTGTGCAAGATCGCAGGACCTGAGCTTTCAGGGAATGCTACAGACACCTTCTTCATCCCTTCCCCACCACCCAGGGCTGCTCTGGAAGGAGGGTCAGGTTCTCCATCCCCTTCTGGTGTGATGCTGTCCTGAGCTCCCACAGAGATTGGGTTGCTCATCAGTCCTCTAACCTGGGATGTTTGTGACTGATGGATTTCTGCCCTCACATCCATCTCAACCACCACCATCTCATCCATCCACCTTCCTTTCTTCCTGTTTCCAAGGTTAGGTTATAGCTCGACATCTCTTTAATTTTAGTTTTAGTTTTGGTTTTTTAAAAACCCCCTCCTTCCAATCTTAAAAAAAAAAACAAGAAAAAAACCGCAAAGAACTTAACCTCCATAAACCCATCACCAAAACGAAGCCCCCAAACTCCCCAACCTGCCAACTCTTCTGTGTCTATATTCTCCCTCACACCCCAAAAGTGATGGCTTGGTTTCGAGCTGCTATTGCTGTTTTCATACTCTTTGCAGAAGGAAGTATTTTTGTCACCATTCAGCAGAATTTAACTTCCCTAAATTCACAGTCCGCAGCAGAAATGTCACATGAATGTTCTGCCAATTTGTTTTTCAATTTGAAATTCATCATTCCCAAACTCATACTGAAGCCCTCATTTAATTAAAGCCTCTTCACTGACTTCAATTAGACTGATCCTGTTTCTTCCCACACAATTCTACCATATTCTGGTTACTTCCCACTGCAGCCATCATATTTCTCCTTCAAATCCCGAATCCCACAGAAAACTTCAAGTAATTATACCATGCAGACTGAGCAGTTATCCCAGTGTTGAAAATGGAATGGCAGAAAAGCACAATATTGCCTGTTCCTCTGAGCAGGTGTGAAAAGCTCAGTGCCTTTTTGCCCCTTGGAGGGCTGCCTTTGGTTTGCACAGGTACTGGACCCTGTCATGATAAGAACTCTGTTGTTCCCGTGTTCAAACCAGTGGCCAGCCTAGTTTACAAAGTATGGAAACAAGCTGCTCTGCCTTGGGCTAATGCAAGTCTGAAACAAACACAGCATGTTCAGAGACTCAGAAAGCCACTGCCTTTCCCCTCTTCCCATCCTGTCTAGATGACATCCCACATCACAATGTTCAGCTATATCTGCTGTACAAAGGGTCCTTTCTTACAGCACATTTCCCGGTGCTCTCCCAACTTTAGCTGGAATGTTTCAGGTGGTAACACATCCCCTGAGAAACCCCTCAGCAGCACTAAAAGCATCTATTTACAACTCTTTTTCCCCCTTGGTATTTGTATTAGGGATATCGCTTTACTGCCCTCCTCACTGCTGAACATGAAACAAAAGTTGAATTTTTTACCTATACTTACATAGAAATCATATGTAGACAATTAGATTAATGATATTATACATGTTCTGCTTTTCAGAGTTCCTTTCCTTCTAGTCCTCAAAATTTATCTCTTCCTTAATTCAATTTTCTGTAATGTTTCACTTAGTTTTGCTGTAGATCTGGAATGAATGTAGCATTGGCTGTGTGGAATCACAACTGTCTACAATCTCATCTCTAAACTCATGGTGTGTGTGAAACCTACTGGTTTCTTCCATGTTTCTTTTAGAAACCCCCACCTTTCCCTTTCTTCTGTCTTACCTAGTCACACATGTACCCTTCAGTCCTTGTACTTACCCAACACTCATCTTTTCCCTCATATTTTCCACAGAGGTATTTGGTACCATATTTTTTCAAGAAACAAGTAATTTTTATCTCTACTCCTGTTACACAGATACAGCTTCTGGTTTACAGTCACTGAAAGATTTATGCTGTGAACACAAGTTCCTTCTTCCAGATAAAGTTATGGAGTGAGAAATCACCTTATTCAGCACCCCAGAAGACATCCATGAAATCCCACCAAACTGCTTTACTCTGTCTGTGAGCTGCCATCTGGTTTTCCAAAACTGAAGCTGCCAAGTATTGGATGAAAATAAGAGCAAGAGCACACCCACAGCCAACCAAAGGCAGCAAAAAGACTGGTTTTGAGACTAGTAGAGAATCAGAGGCAAATAATGTTGGGTTCACCAAAAAAGCACAGATTTTCCATGTACTTTCAAATGTGGAAAAGAACAACGCAATAGCAAAGGGGATAACATTTTTTCAAAGTTACTTTTACTTCTGGTGCAGCAATAACGAAGTTTTCCTTCTCTTTAATCCTGTGAACAAAGGAGGACTTCTAAGTGGACTTTACAGCTTAAAATTGCTATTCCTTCTCCAATGGTCTTACTCTATGTTTACAAGCTGCTGAAAAACCAGCAAAAGTAGGGAGAAACTTATGATAAAACCTCATCCTCAATTATCACACCAATCAGAGCAATTATAGCCAACTGTCACCGTGGGAGGAGTAAGTGATCCCAGTAAAAGCTGGGGGGATGCAGCGAGCTCTCACACCCCCTCTGCCTGGGGAGGAACCGGGCTGTGACCCCAGAGTGGCAGCGTTCTCTGATGATTGTCTCTACCGTAGTTGGAAAAAACAGAGCATCACTGCAGGCAGTACTGCCTGGCTGCCCTCACAGCTCCCTGGAGCCTGTTATAGATGAGTAATGAGATGGTTGGCTCTTGTCAGAACCCAGGACATTCCTCTGGCTGCCCTGGAGTACTCAAGACCCTGGCAGGGGGCTCAGAGACCTTGGCACGGAGTCAAACCCAACTGTGCCTTCGATTTTAACCCATGGAAACAATTCCCAACTTTGTGTGAGGAGTTACAAGCCACAAGGGTTTGAGTAGAATGATAGTGAATTTGTTACAGGGTGAAAAAGAAGAATTTTGGGGTTTTTAGAATGGGGGTTCAAGAGGCAAGATGGAGGAATCTGGGTGTGTCTTCTTCTTCTTCTTCTCCTCCTTCTTCTCCTTCCTGTCCTCCATCCTTTGCTGTGATGGTGACACTTCTGGATTGGTTTAGAGTAGAGACAGACTGTCTAACATAGGTGACAGGTATTGGGAAATTATTGTAAATAAAATACGCATAGGTTTTAGTATAAAAAGCTAACACCACCCCAAGGGCAGTCAGTGTGCCACAACCCAACCTCCTGGAAGTTATGAACAAAAAAAGGGTCACCCATTTTTTTGTAAAGGTTGTAGAATTACAAGTTTAACCAGTTCTGGCAGAGAGGAGTGTTTTTGTTGGCTGCATGTTGTAATCACCCGTTAAGTATCAGGTCATTAGCCATCTATGGTTGAGAATTCACTCTACTGTATCAGCATCACCCTGCTTGCGGCCAGGTGGGAGGATGGCATCCCTCCCCCAGACTGTGGAGGCGAGGGAACCAGGAGTTGGTATGCAAAATAAGTTTAGAGCCAAGATGTAATGGGGCAAGCCCCCCACCAAACGCAATTAATAAACCCCTAAACCGGCGAGCCCAAATGGAATTTAGGGATCAAAATAGTGTCTGGACATTAGGGGCGAAGTCCGGAGCCAGCAGAGACTCTGAAAACCTTAATGGCCCCTCACCACAACTTAAGAAGATGTTGTTTGGAGCCAGGACCCGAGACTGCAAACTTAAAATGGGGATCCAGGGGTATACGCCTCCACTTGCTCTCATGAGCATGGACCCCCAGCTCTGTCCCCGGTGGACAAAGCTGCATTTGCCTCCTCCTCTGAGTCGCTCCAGGGAGCTGTGATGGCGAAACTGCAGACCCGTTGGGCCTACCAACCTTGAGCTGATCACTTTTAATAAAGGCATCAAAAAGGAGAAAGATCTCCTGCCCTGTTTATTTCACTAGACAGACCTCAGCAGCTCAGAGAAAGAATGTATTAGATAAGAGAAAATAACCTTGAAAACCAGAGCCGAGGAATTCCGTCTTCTTCTTTGAACATGGGGCTGGGAAAAAAGACTTTTAATACCTCGGGAGCCATTTCAGCAACAACAAACCCAAGAGGCTCTCACAATTAAGGGATGAACACTTTCTACGTGTCAAGAGAAGTTTTATAAATGTATAGTTATGTTACTGCACTGTTATCCCAGGATGGTTTGGGTACTCCAAGTACTTGGGGAGGGGCAGGCTGGTTACTGAGAGGCATGGCAGGGCAGCACCTGATCTCCAACCCAGGTACAGGAAAGCATCTGCACTGATGGACAGCAAGGGACTCACAGACAGACCTCGGAAGGGGTCAGGTTTACCTGGGGCAAGGCCATGGCTATAAAAGGTGGAGCAGCCATTCTGCAGATGAGCCAGCCATGTGTGTACCAGCCGTGGCGGGGGGGGCTGTCCCAGCACTGCTATTTTTCCTTATTTAGTCCTTTTGTAGTATTTTTTTGTTAAGGTTTAATAAACCTTTTAAAATTTTTAAAGTGAGTGGTCGTTTCTCACAAGCCAGACAGGAATAGTGCCAGCGTGGGCTGGAGTAGGGCACTCCCAGGATACACCCCCAAAATTCCCAATCTCAGTCCCTGGGCTGGAATTTTCTGCTGTGATCAGCAATGTGCTCATTAGACCAGGACGCAAATATAAACTAAATCTGATTTACTATTAATGCCATGGAGGTCTTGTCATTCAGCTCATCAGGATGTAAGTCTGAAATTACAGAATGCCTTAACCAAGCTGTGCTTCAAAACAATCTATTTGACCCGTTTCTATTTTTAAAGCCTCCATGTTAGAGGCTGTAAAGATGTAACACCTTTTCAGTGTAAGTGAACAGTCTCACTGATTTGAGGTATAAAACTAATAAAACAATTAATCCTTTACAGATTCAAGAAGTCAATTCCAAATTTAGGATTTTAATTTAAATATTTTAAAAATTTAAAAATTTGCTTTTTCTTTTTCTAGTGTGATCTTGTGTATCTCCAGTTATATAATTGGGTTTATTGACCTGAATTACTAGAATGTAAAATACGAACTTGTCTGCGATGGTAACATTCTTTTAAAAAGCAGTATAATTTAGCTGGTAATAAAATGTGTTTGTACTGTGAAAATTTTAATAAAATTAAAAATAATAAACATCTACTTTCTCAGGTAAGAGTCACCAAATGACAAGGCATCATCTGAAAGATGTATTGATAATGGTTGTAGTATATGTTAGAGATAATTCATGCTTTGTAACTGTATAAAAATTATAAAGATCCAACCATGCCTCTGACCCCCATGGCCAGAAGCAGGGCTTTCCTTCCTATTCAAAAGATTTCCTGGACTCACCCAGATAAAATCATGACTATTAACAAATGAATGAGTCCTTCCCAGTCAATCATCAACCATTTCCCAGGAATGTCTAGAACATTCACCGAACAACACCTGGGAGAGATTACATTGAACAACACCTGGGAGAGATTACATTGAGGAACATCGATGCCTTGGCTACAACTGAAAAGAAGATTATTTTGAGGAGCTCAGACAGCCATCCAAACCTATGGACTGACTTTTGTACTGGTCTGAATCTGTATAGTCCCCGTTACACATATGTAGGAACTTACAGATATCTTAGGTCATTTCTGCTCCAGGCAGAATAAACTGTATATAAGCTGGTCACCTGGAGCAGTTGGTGTCACACTCTGGGGAGATGCTGACACTACATCGGCTCGACCCAGGTTCACCCAGCGTCAAAGTTCGGGGTTGACGCTGTCTTGCCTGTGGCGGTTTTATAATATTCTATTTTTGGTTGTCGATCTAATAAATATTTAAATATTTTTTATAAATTTGGGTGCCGATTTGATAATTTATAACAATGGTAAAATAGTTCTTTATGGAAAGTAATGTAATATGTGTTATGAAATAATTCATGCTTATAGAGAGAATGTATTTATAAGATTGTGAAATCCAAACGAGCCTCCGACCATAAGCAGCCCAGAGGCAGATGTCTACTTGGAATCTCAAAATTCCTGAAGGCAGCAGGAGAACAATGCCCCGTTTAGTTATGAACAGACGTGCCCAGGCGATGATCAAAACGCCCAAGGACGATCATCACCCAACTGATACCATCGATGGACACAGCAGAACTCCCAGAAAAATACATCTGAATACATGACTTCCCCTGACACGATCAACACCGGCCACTGCTCAGGAAACAGTTTCTTTCACTGTGCAGGGCTGGACAATCGCTGTCATGCATATGCAGAGTTACAAAAGAAATCAGGGCTCCTCGGCCCCAGGCATAAAAATCTGTATAAAACAGCCCCACAGGAAGTGGCACTCGTGAACAGAGGGAGGTCTGGTGTGATAGAGGTCAGATCTAGGTTCACCCAGCCCATGCTCGATGTTGTCTCTTTGGCTGTGGGGTTTTGAGGACTGTATTTTGGTTGTGGAAAAAAAAAAACTTTTTTTTTTGCATTTTAATAAATTTGGCTTTTAGATTGATCATTTATAACAGTAAGAACACAACTTTCAAAAAAATACAAAAACAATCTGAAAGGTTTGTTATTATTATGTACTCAAATAAAACAATTGTATTTTCCTTCTATGTGCCTCTCTCAGGACAGGCAAGGAACCCTGTCCTGTACCACCCTCAAGCACTCCTTCTCAAAATTTAAAATAATACTTAACTAACAAGGGAAATATACAAGATGACTTTGAATTTTGAAGTCTCAGAGCAATCCTGCTCATTTTCACACTCACAGCTTGGCAGGTAGCCTTAAAGCAACACTTCTATCAATTATCTGCATCCAGCCCCAAACACCAGGTATGGAAATGGGCCTCTGAAAGTCCAGCAGACCTTGGTTTCCACCTGCACAGGAGAACAATGTTTACTAGCTGGAAATAATTGGATATGCACCCACTGCCTGAGCATCCCATTGCTGAACCTTCTGGAAAGGGAAGTCCACTTGTGTAGGAAAATAAACATTCAGATTTCACCCAAAACCTGCACTCCTTTTAAGAGATTTTTTCACCTGTATTCTCAGATAACCAGCTCAGGTGTCAGCAACTACCTCGGGCTATTTTCCTTCCGTAAAACATGGAATAAACCCAACATGGCTCTGGAGTTGAATATTATCCTTTTGGAATGCCCAACCTTTGAGGTTTGTCTGGTTTGCAGCCACCTTAGCTGCTGGTGGCAATTTGAAACACCCCAAGTGACAAAGGCAGGGAGCTGGGAAGGATCCCAGCTCACAGGAGCATCCTGAGCTGCAGGAAAAAAGCACAGAGGTGTGAAAGCTCCATTTCCTGTAAGGGATAAGGTGTCATATACCTCAAGGACATTTAGAAAGAAGCCACTGACACACTCACACAGATTCATTGTAGCTCTCCCAGAATCTCAGGGAGATTAAGAGGTGGTCAGAAAGAGACCATGGAGTTGTTTTCTTTGATAAAGATTTTACAGTTTGGATCAGTGGAAAGATAAGAATTTTGCTCAATATCAATTTTGTCTCTGTTTGGCCATCTCTTTAGTCTCTTAGCACACAGGTAAATTGCTTAGTTCATCTTTAAAAGGAGCCAAGCAAATATTCTTTGATAATATTTTGATAAAATATTTTCTTTTGCTAATTATTTTGATAATATACTAGTTATGAAGGTTTCAGCATGATAAAGAATCTGAAAGGTTAGGCAGCCCCACAAAGTAAGTTATTTTCACTAAGCATGTAGATAATGATTACATTTATTCTAAGTTCTACCAAAAAAAACCTACCAAGAATTAGTTAGGAACTATGCAAATGATTTCCATTTTCATGAAATAATTAATGCCTATGAAACTTTTCAACATTTATCATCACTTCAATGTACAGTCAAAAGAATGGATAACAAATGCACTGTCTGAAAGCAGGAAAGTTCTTATAAATCATCTGTGAATTTAAAGCCAGGCATGAACCGAGATGTTTGTGCAGATTTATTTAAGAATAAAATGTGATGTCTTCAACTTTTGTTCTGTCAAAAACATGTACAGTATCAATTTGGGTAAAAATAATTATGTGCTTTCAGTAATCCTGTCTTTCCTAATATTTGGAGGGCGTTTCCTCTTGCTCATTGGGTTGCATTGTTTTTTTACTGACACATTATAACAAGTATAACAATCATAACAATTTTCAGGACAGGGAAACTGGAAGGATGTAACAGAGGAAGTGATTGGTCTAGAATCTAGGTTTTTAATTTAATTTTTTTCCCAAAGCACACGTCACCTTGCCAGATCCTTGGAGTGACCCTGTAAAGTCTCATTCCAGAAGAGAACAAGACATTTACCCTGAGGAAGGAGAGGAAGCTCCAGGTGAATAGGGAAGCTCAGGCCGCTGTGCTTCACAGGCACCCCTGAGCTCCAAGCCTGGAGTGGGCGCAGACTTCAAGGGAGAGAAGAGAAAAAAACATCAGCCTAAAGCTGAGAGGGGAAAGTTCAGCTCTAATAAAGGCTCAGGAGGATCATCTCTTTCCTAGATTAACTGTGTGAGAAATCAGCTGTGGATGGAAAATGAACTTTTATAGGCAAAGTCACCACACAAACACTGATACAAAACATTACAAAGCAAATGGGGGCCCTTGTCAAAGGCACACACTGTATTAGCTATTTTTTAACTCCTAGATTTCATATGCAAATTACTGTCAAGAACCTACCCTGATTCATTCAAGTCCCTTCAGTTAAGAATACATGTTAGACATAAACAGCAGCCAAATTAATCAATTGTTAGACTTTTCCTGCTGCTAATCCATACAACATC
Source organism: Haemorhous mexicanus (assembly GCF_027477595.1). Taxonomy (NCBI): domain Eukaryota; kingdom Metazoa; phylum Chordata; class Aves; order Passeriformes; family Fringillidae; genus Haemorhous; species Haemorhous mexicanus. The sequence continues at coordinate 1,548,946 of NC_082350.1, forward strand.
AATTATCAAGAGTAAAATTTGGCCCTATATATATTTCTGTGGCAAAGTGAGGACTGCTGAAGCCAGGAAACTTGTTTGGTTATATGAACTTTGATTACCCGCGTCATGCAAATAGTCCTTAAGATATTGTCTACAACCAGCTTTGCGGAGAACAAAACCACAACACAAACTACTTATTATTTCAGAAAGGTAGAAACAGCATTTTACTAATTGAATTCTTCTGAAGTTTTTTTAATAATAAATTTAGTTTTAATTTCATATCAGGAATTGTTCCTTGTTCTCTCAGTACACATTGCTGAAAAGGGCAGATGCTCAAGGTAACTGAGCTCTGAGTGACAGATGAATACCTGAGCAGTGTTACATCCAGGAGGATATCCCAGCACTGCTTCTCCTACCTGTCCCTTCTGCCATAGCCCCAGCAGAGAAAACTCCCCCAGGACCAAGGCAACCTCTGATGAGCAGAGCCAGATGAACTGAGACGGGACAAGGGGGCATCCAGAACACAATGGCCAAAGTCCCTCACCCTGTATTGTCCCCTCCTCCATTGGCCCTTTTAGGCCAAGCTCACTTTTTAATATCTTATTTTGATTTGTAGGGCTTTAATATCATCTAAACAATGTTGATTCCTCATCTTCTACTCATTTTTAAAACAAGTACTAGGAAAATAACACTGGTCATCTTGGCATATATTTTACTTGCTAAATATGATTTCAGGTAGGAAACACAGTAACCTATTCAACAGCTTTCATCTCCTATGGAACAAGGTGTTGATGAAAAGCAGTTTAGCAGCTTCGATAGAAGAGAACACAAAAAGTTGCTCATTGTGACTCATGTTATGTAACTGGCCACCTGAGATGAGCAGACCTTCTAGCCTGGGAGCTGGGACAGAAAGATTCTACTTGGGAAATCCTTAACAGGTTTGCACGTCCAGAAAACCAGAAATGAGGCATTAACAGTGTTAATTGCTTGGGATACTGTTGGGATTTTTTTACTGTTTGGTGGGGGTTTTTTTGTTGCTGCCACTGTTAAAATAGAAGAGAATGCTTAAAAGGGGAAGAGAGCTTTCCAGAAGTGCCATGTTCTGTCACACTGAAGATGATTTATAAGATGGTTAATCATAAAATACACATTTTGCTTTCAGATCCTACAGACCAGGTGCCTGTGCTAAACTATGCCCAGCCTTAATTACAAACCAGCATTAGGAATTTGAAATCTTCCCGTTTAGATTATTGGCATCTTCCACAGATTTACCTGACTAAGGAAAGAGCATCAATGTCTCACTAGGCAGGTAGGTTTGAAAATATTGGGTTTAAAAGCACATTTAAATCTAGGCACACAAAACACTTCAATTCATGTAGCAGCCTTCTCACACAGACCAAAAACCTTCCCTCCCAAACATGGAAAACCTCGTGTCCAACATAACATAGCTGAGCTGTTTGCTAGTCAACAGCACTGTGCTTGCAAATACAGTCCCTTGGTATTTACCATTGGTAACTTCATACTAAAATCCAGCTGCTCACTTAGAAACTGATCCCAGGCAGTGGGAAGGAGTTTTCTGAGGGAATTCTTCAACGTTCTGCAAGAAATGAGCACGTTGCTCTGTGACCTTTTGAAATATTTTCTTAGCCAGCTGCCAGAATTACTATTTTCTTGTTTCTTTTTCTAACATACCCTTTAATCCTATGACTTCTGATCTACTGAAATTATAAACTGTGTAAGAAAAAAAAAAAGAATTAACTACTTCCTCTAAATTTCATTGTGCTTTTTTTCAAGTTAAAAACTCACCATTTTCACAATTACCATTCTGGAACAATCACAGACACAACTGAAACAATCTTCATAGGGGAGCACAAAAAGCTCTGAATTCCATAAAATTAAAGTTCAGCATGAACTGTTCAGCATTGAAATTTGAAATGTGCACTTAAGTATTTCAGTTTCAGAGTTTCCAATTTAAAGCAGAAAGGAACCTAAAATCCTTGACTTCCCAGCTCTGTCAGCCAGGGAGGAAACCCATTTTTGTATGATGCTGGCTTGGCATGTTCACTGAAAAGCATTACAGTAGAAAGAGTCCACTTAATTCTATTAACTGCTTCTAATATCCCCTCATTGCAATTTCTAATTCAACTTCAAATTGTCATAATTGCATCCCATTACTGCTTCTGGGGTTTTTGGTATATTAGAGAGCTGCTATCATGAATCTCTCTCTCCCTGCTATGTTGACAATTTATATAATCAAGTGACTCTTTATTTTTCTAGGCCATAGATGGGAAGTCTCATCACAAAGGACTTTTCCTACCCCTCCCTCCTGACTGAAAGGACTGATATCACATGAAACTGGTTTTTGGACAGCTCAGCTGAGCCACATCTTCACTCAGCTACCTGGAATACATCACTGTTCCTCGTCCCTGCCTTACCTCCATTCTGCCTCTTAGATAAACTTGGAAGAAAAGGCAGAACACAGCATTTTTGTATCTCGAAGTGTCCTTGTTCAGAGAGGATGCAGCTGCCAGCCCAGTGCAAGGCAGGAGGTGCAGAGCAGCCCTGGAGTGCTCAGTGTCACTGTCCCTGCTCGGGCAGCTGCCCTGGAATTTCACCTCCACGTGCAGAGCACAGGGCCACAGACCCCCAGCAGAAAACTGTCACAAACCAACCTCTGCAGAGCCCACACCTCCAGAGAGCAGTCTGGAACATAGCAGAAAAGCACCTGGAGCCACAGCTGCAGCAATCCTTGCCCTGGAACTGAGCTGTGCTTCAACTGCCAGAATAATCCTGATGGATCCTCGTCCCTTCAGTACCTGCGCTGCCGAACAAAGGCTGATCAGTGACCTGAGTGACGCTTTTCCTTTGAAGTGTCTCCAGGGAAAGACACTCCATGCATCAAGAACACATTTGCTCACCAGAGGTGCCTGAAAAAGAGGCACTTGAGGCTGCAGGTCACACACATCAATTATCTCAGTGGCTCCTGCAGCTCTGAACCTTTCCCATGCTCAGTTCCACAATCCCCCAGCTGCCACCCAGCATGGGTATTCCCAACAGCACAACTCAGCAGGATACACATCAGGAATACCATCTATTACTTTCTTCTTGGGTCATAGCAAGACTAATTTAATGCCTTTTCCTTCCTTCCCCTCAAAAAAGAAATAATTCATGACTTGAGAAGGCACTTCTCCATCCATTGGGAACAATCCATTTTAACTTCACTAAACCTCTGAAGCCAGCAGAGTGCATTATGACAGGCATGGATGTGCTAGGCCACATCCAAGTCAAGTTTAAATTGACATAATAAACTGATTTATTATATATTAAACAAGCAACTGAAAGTACATGGAATTAGATGAAACTTTTAGCATATATCTTGAAAAAAAAAACCCAAACCAACAATTAGTTACTCTCACAGAGCAACTGCTGGCAAAACCAAGCTCTTGAAAGGGAACTGTTTACTTTTCTCTGAAGATCAACAAGCACTATTGACAGAAGTATTTAAATATTATTCTTTTTTTTTTTGTTTATTGGCAGTTATTTTTTGTAGAGCAATTAAGACAAAGCTTGATTGCAAGGAAAGCTTAATATGTGAAGAGAAATACATATTTCATGAAAGCTGGGTGTTTCTAACTGTGGAAATTGCCCTACCTCCATAAAATACTTTAATCTCTTCTTTTGGGGGGAGAGAGATTTTTCTATATCCTAGGTATCTACTCCTGTTGAACTAATCAGTTGCTGATGCATGAAATTAGACTTCACCTGCTAGGGTGACCTTGTAAAGATCTTTTGGAACCTATTACTTAACAAACACTCCAGGATAATTCATCAGAGAGGCCACAGAACTGGACACAGAGCTAACTCACACCTAAGGAACAAACACCTCTGGCTTTTTTGTTGCTCCATATTATTATAGGAGCAAATCACATTTTGAGGAAACTTCCACTGAACCCTTACTTTCATATTGCTTTAAAGAGATAGAAAAATGATTAAATATAAAAGCCTTTCAAAAAGTTCTCTCTTTTTCTAATTTGCTATGCCTGTATTACCAATCACTATTTGATATCTACATAGATCAAATGACCAGCTGCTACAATGAAATCCATAGAAACAAGTGACATAACAGCATTTTGAACTGCTGAGCTTCCATCTTGTAATGCAGCTCCTGCTCCTGGAACAGGAGAAAGTTGGGGAACAGGCCCAGTGACCACAACTGCAGAGGCCAGAGAGGAAAGAAACTGAGCTCACATTGTGCCAGATTCAGGACTGCACCTGAAAATCCTACACTGGTAACCTGATGGACTGAGACAAAAAACCAACACTCGCAGAACTTCCCACTGCAATGAGAAGTCCTGAGGCTTTCAGAAGGAAAGCTGGCTGTGTTTTTATTTGTAGGAAATAAAAAGGAAGTGGCCATCATAAATTTAATTGCAAACAACAAACCAGAATAGCTCAAGCAGCTGGTATGACAGATAAATTATCAGCTAATTAACAGGTGTCTTTAATCTGGATCACAGCAGTTTCTTGTGAACACGGGACACATGGCTTTGACAAAACATACACAGCCTTTGGTTGCAACACATCATTACTTTTTCAGTGAGTTTTCTCCCTTTTCTGTGCTCCTGTATAATCTGACACAAACTCTGTATAATGGTTTCTAATTACTTTAAAGGGCTGTGTGTCTCCTATGACTGCAGAGGACATTTAAATGCCAAGGAAACAATCCTTGGCATTAGGAAAAAATGTGTGTGTGTGCACATATAAACATGATCTCCACTTGTCCTTAATAAAAAATTAAGAACTCTACAAAAACAAAGATGATCTCAGATCATCCACTTTCCGCATAAAGCTTCTTACTGAGTTAAATGCACAGTAAATTGATTTATAAACGAACCAAAGGGTACCAGAGGAAGAGAGAAGGTAAATAAGCCCTGACAGCTTTTTCTCCTTTTTTACCCAGGCAGTCCCCGTTTCTCTGCCATGACCCATCCATCCCAGTCATGTGCTGCAGACTGCCAGAGCAGGGGTGTCACTGTGATCTTTTATGAAAAATCCCTTTGCCAGGATTTTTCTCCTGAGAAGCTGAGAAGCCTCAGAAAGGAAATGTAAACAATAATTATCTGATTGCTTGGAATGTAGTCTGGAAGTTACTTACCAACAGGTGCATCTTTGATTGGTTCCATGTGAATTGTTTATACTTAATGACCAATCACAGACAGCTGTGTCAGGACTTTGGCCAGTCAAAGGTTTTTATTATTAATTCTTGTCTGGCCTTCTGATGTCTCCTTTCTCTTTTTTTAGTATAGTTTTAGTATATCATTTTTAAAAATATAATATCATAATATAATCAATCAGCCTTCTAAGAACTTAGGAGTCAGATTCTCATCTCTCACCTCGTCCTGGGGACCCAACAACACCACAACAATTGGTGACCACACATGAGGTAACTTCAGTGCCCGTGGCTGAGCACGGAGCTCCATCATGAACAGAACTCCTGCCATGATCCTGTGTGCGAGCTGCAGCCTCCTGACCAGCTGGGGCACACCAATGTCAGCTGATCCCCACTCCTGCCCTGTGTGTTACAGTCAGGGCGGCATGGCTCGGTGACACCAGGGGTGTGACAGACCCCCTGCAAGCTCTGTGGATCCCAGCTAGCAGGGATGGTCCGGCACAGGAACACAGGAGCAGCAGCCCAGGCCCTGGTGTGGAACTGGGGTAGCTTTATTTGGTGACAGCCTTCCTTCAAACTCGGAACTCCAAACAGCCAAGACCTCAGCTTGAGGTTACAAAGGTTTTTATAACATGCCTTGGGAGGCAGGTTTGGGGTGACAAACCAACAGGGGCACAGCTGGGGACAGGTCTGAGGCAGGGTATTTTATACTCGAGCCAGTGGAGGAGCACTAGGGAGGGGAATAACCTGAGTAGGCCACAGGGCTCTAAAGGATACACAATTGACAGGGAACTTTCTAGAGGAAAGGGCAGGTTTGGGGAAGGATTGACATCTGCTGAGGGGAGGAGTAAGGAAGGTCCTGGGGACGAGGGTAGGGATAGGGGGGGATTGACGATGGGGAAAGGGAGGGCTTTGAAACCCGGCAGGGAGAGGCCGGTAACAAACAGGACTGACACAATGGGGGTGCCGGTCTAATCTTAGAAACGCGGGATGCAAAATTGGGAAACTGTGCCACTCCAAAAGGCAGACAGAGGACAATACAAAGGGATTGTAAAATCACAAATTAAACAGTGGGCAAGCCAACAAAACCTAAAGAAACTCACTGCAAAGGTGCCCCAGGATTTGCTGACCCCAAGGACCACTGGCCCAGGTGAACTGTCAGCACACCCTGTGCTCCAGTTCCTGCTGCTCCTGAAGGGAGGCATCTCCAGGGACACTGCTGGCACAACAGTGCCACACTGCCCACAGCCAGGACCAGAGCTGGGCCAGCTCAGCCTTCTGTGTTACTGCAGTTCCCTGGGGCCTCACAGGAGTAGAGCAGAGCTGCAGACACTCTGAGCTGCTCTGCCAGGCACCTCTGCTCCCCGGGAGGGGGCTCACAGGGAATTCTGAGCCCTGGTGGTGCCAGAAGGGCTCTCCCGAAGCAAAGATGAGAGATTGCAGCTGACTGCATATGGCCATTGCCAGAGCCCAGAGCACACTGCACTAACTCACCTTCCTCTGCACTGGTCTCACTTCACAAAGCACCATTTAGAGAAAGTGAACACTGAAGAAACTGAGCAAGTTTGGGGCTGGCTGGGTTCAATTCGGCACAGACACAATTCTGGACAGAAATGACCGAATCCCTTTGTGAAAAAAGAATTTGAAAATATTGATAGATATTTTCATCAACAGAACTTAGTGTTTTCACCCAGCTCCAGGTGTGCTACAACATCCTGACAGCCAAAATGTGGACTTGAGGAAAACACAATTTAAACATGAAAAATATTTACATCCATTTTTGTAATCTTTAAAAAACAAAAATTTCATATGTTGAGGAAAGCTAAATGCTTTTGTTTCACTCAAGGCTAATAATACAGTCTGCCAATGATCACAAAATAAAAAAAAAGCCCTGAAGAAATTTCAGAAGCTAGCAGTGTAACAGAATCTCTACTATTCCTACGAATCCTCATTTTTTTGACTCTTGCAGCAATATCTTTGAAGTACAGGCCCAGAAAGGTGAACAGAAAGCTGAGTTTCCTTATACTGTGCAGCTTGAATTGGGAATTTTCTGAACTTACTGTGTGTACCCACAGGGGTTATGAGAAAAACCACGCCTGTCTGTGATCAGGTGTCCTGCACCCAGACAAACACCAATGGGGGCAGAACCAAAGGCAGAGCAGAATCAACACTTAATTATCATATCAGAGAAGTTTTAATTTCAATGTTTTTTTCACAAACTAATCATGTAGCAGACTTTTCATTTCTGGGAGAAGGAATGATGCTACGTCATCTCCATCTTAAAGACATTCCCGTGCAATTTATTTTCCATGGTGAAAAAAAAACCCGAACCAAAACGCAAAACCAATCCAAAACAAACAAAAACACCAAAAAACCCCAAAACAAACAAAAACTTACACAAACACAAATAAAAACAAAAACTCCCAAATAGAAACCCACACCACAAAAACAAACAAAATAAACAAACAAAACTCCCAAACAAAACAAACCAACAACAACAAAAAGCCACCACAAGAAAAAGAAAAAAGCTTCAAGGAAAAAATAATCAACCATGTTGTGCCCCCTCACAAAGAATAATTCTTTACATTTCAGTAAATTATGGCCTTGAGATCACTGAAGTAGTCATGAAATGAGCAGGCTGTATTTATTCTCTCCATTTATGAAATGGAGAAAATGCTGCAGCACAGAAAGACTTTTCTGTTCAAGGCTTTTTTACATTATTAACAAATACATGCTGGGTTTGTATTTGGAATTTGATGAAGATTATCAGTGTAATTTCACAGGTTCCCAGTGACACATCCAAGGAAAGAGTTTAACAGGGAGCTGAGCTGACATTTGGCTTGCAAAGCCTTTGAACTAGTGAGCACATTAATTCCACTGCAAACATCCTAAGCCCACAAAGGCTTATGCTATTGTTCCTGAATTATCCACAAGCTTTGAATTAGCACATGAGAGGCCTCCCAGAGGGTCACAGATCATTGGTTCTGCCTAGACTAGTCTCCAGCATGCAGATCAATAAGAGACATAATTGGAAGGTCTGAAATAATTGCAAATTTCAAAGGACTGCTGCAACCTCTACAACACACAACTGGTACAGAAGCATGTAAAAATACCAGAGTCTGAGGGGACTTTAAAACAATGCTCTAGCTTCAGTTTTTAGAGACTGCCCTTTCAGAAACATCCTTCTTTATCATTAGTAGCTGGCAATTCCACCCATCATTTTCTGGACAAAATTAGTTCAGGTTATGAATATTTGAGATTTGAAAACTCTCTTCTAACTTATACTGGAATAGCACTGTCTTAACTTCTGGGGAAGAAAACAGAAATTGCAAATATGCTTCAAGGATTTTTTTTGTTCTTTTTTACAGAACTGGCAAACTTCAAATTAAAATCAAATCCATATAAATGAGATTACACATTTCATACAAGATTTGCAGTACATCCTGGTCTTACTGAAGTGTCAGAGTTCTAACAGAAATAACTTTCCCTCTCTCTGCTCTGCCAACAGAAGTTTATCAGAGCTTTGAGCTCAGATGACATCTGGGATATGCTGGTGGTGCCAGAGAAAGCACAGGAGCTGAAATCCCCCACCATCATATGCCATTACAAAAGTGCAAGAACACCAACACCACAGTGGGTTTGGTGGGACAAAATCAGCTGCAGATGAGGTGTTACCTAATTCCAGAACAAACTTCAAAGGTTCCACCCAGCAATGTGGAATAACCTTTTTCACACTACTTCCACAGAAAGAAGAAAAAAAGCAAAGGTCTTGACTGTTCCATTTCTGGACTTTTTACTGCCTGTAATCTCGAAGAGAATGGTATCTTCTCTCAGTCCCACTTCTAAAATGCTGCTCTTCAGCAGGTTTTTGGTTTTGTTTTTAGAGCCTCAAGCCTTCCTGGAGAAGATCAGACAACAGCTCATCATCTGCTTGAATGCAGAACATCACATGAAGCAGGGATTAATTGCCAAGAAAAAGACTGCACTTTCAGATGTTGAAGTAGTCTGACAAAAGCAAGAAGAAGTTTCCAGCAGAGACCTAAGAGAGGTCAGATCAGCCACAGAATAATCAGTCTCCAGTGCAGGTCTTAGGATTTGTCATGCCAACCAATGAATATTTCATTCTGCTTGGAGGGTGCCACCAGGAGTCAGAGTACTCAAACAACACTAAACACTTCTGTCCTAAAAACTTTCCTGTCCAGGGTCCTGCAGCTGGAAATACAGGCTGCCAGAAGAGGCATGTGAGGCACCTGAGGCAGCCTCAGTGGCAAACACTCGGATCCCTATGTGGAACAAGAATGCTTCCACAGGGAATGCCAGAAAGAGATTCAGCTCCCCACACAAATGGGAGCACAGGATCCCTGTTGGGAAAAAGAATGCTTCTACATGGGAATGCCAGAAAGATTCAGCTCCCCACACAAATGGGAGCATAGGAGAGAAATGTTGAGCACCACAGGGACGGGGCCCAGGGCCCTCAGTAAATAAATAATGGAATAAATAAAATAAGTAATATTTTATATCAATAAATAAAGCTTTCTGCAGTTGAGGAGGACAAAGCCCACCCCAAGCCCTGAGACAGTAACGCTGTGTCTTCATTTCACATCCACAGCTTGGGACATTCTTCCCTCACTCCCATCAGAGACCAAACTGCGCCCACAATATCATACACATCATGTGTTATATTAGAGGGTGCTCACCTGCTATGCAGCAAAGACATGTTTTTTCTTGATAAAATATATCAGAAATTGCATCAGTTAAACATTACAATCCACACCATTCTAGCAATAGGACTCCGAGAGAAAAACACACCAGCACCCTCAGAAAGAAGAAAAAAACAGCCTCCTGGAAAGTTCCTAAATACCGTGCTCAACTGAATTTTTTGCTGAACTATCTATCCCCTCTGGAAATTGCATTTCAAAGAACTGAGAGGAGACCTAAAATGAAGAGCTTAAAGTACTAACCCTGAAACTCAGCATTTCTCCATGTTTAACCATGTTTCATCCTAGAATATGAATCAATAAATAATTCAAAGCAAGTCAGTTGTGTAACAGGAAGGAAAAGAGAACTGGAAACAAGGCCCAGAAAAATCAAAGAAATATCATATTTTTAATGTAATTGTGAGGCATTTTAAAATATTGAAAGATAGGTTATAAAAACAGCCCACTTGTAATTAATCGTCTTTGAAATTATAAACATGTAATTTTTACACATTTCATGACAAATTCTTTATTTAGCCATTCATGTCATTTTGCAGCTTCCCTCTCTGGTAACTTTTTATGCCCAGCATTTTACTGTGACAGCTGGCAAGAAATCTGATGTTTTCTCATTAAAAGTAAAGCTGTGTTAGTAGCCAAATATTCAAAAATGTGAAATGTTAAAATTTAGTGATGGGGGAAAGACTTCTTTCAACTTAACCAAAAAATCAGAACTTGAACTTTGTCAGAAACAGCAGTTTGCTATTATTTGAAAGGAAAAAATTGTAGGTGTTAAAAGATTTATCAGGAGTTGAATAAATTGCCAAGAAGTTAAGGATAGAAGGTAAAGCAGAACAAAAAAAGAACATATACAACACGTGTCGTAAGAGACAGACTAGAATTTGTATGGTTTAAAAACACGAACAATCCTCTGCAAAAAGCTTGTAAAAGCAGAGAAAGTGTTCCTGGGACTACCTATTACCAGAAGATATCCCATTTTCATGGACATTCACTAAACTTCCACTCTTAATGGAAAACATTGCCTTTGGTGGACATGCTTTTATGGCAACACTACTTCTTCAGAAGTAAAACTCATCTCATTCTTACTTTAACAAAGCAATTTTACTTGTGCCTGGTTTTCTTTGGGTGAAAAAGAATAAAAGGCTACTAAAATATTCCAATCATCAGAACAGCACGGTGCAGTACGTGCAGTCAGGCACAAGCCCAAGCCATGCAATATTCCATCGTTCCCAGCACAAATGCAATGGCCCTGTATTAACCACCACAATGAAATATTCACACGGGTTATACATTTGGTCAAGTTTTATGCAGCCCAAACTGATGTTTTAAAACAAAAAATTAAAATTTCACATTGTTTCTGCCTCTTGCATCTGTTACTAAGAAAGCAAGCATTATGGGGAAGCAGGATCCAGTTCAGAGACATGAATTCAAGTGATAGAATCAATAGACAATATTTACTGGTCAGTAGAGTATCAGCCTGAGCTTTACAACTAAATTCAAAATTATTGACAACAGTAATTCAAGTGACTTCACCCTCCCAAGCGTTAGTAGAATTTGCTCTCCTTTGGCATTAATTTCTTCAATGGGAGCTTTGGGAGTTCTCAAAGCCAGATGGCTTATTTAGGTGTTTAATTTTAGGCACCTACACTTGCTGTGATCCATGCTCTGACAAAGATTTATGCATGTTTGCCCCAGTTCACTGAGTAGGGAGCAGGATACTTTGCAGCAAGTGGTTACAGGAACAAGCTCCAATACTTACATTCTTATTTAATGATGATGTCTAGCCCAACAGCCTCTGCCCACATAGATTTTAGAGCTCTTGGTCTAAGAACACGAGTGCCAGAGTAGATTTAACACCAAGGAGCCTTTGGATTGTGCTCAGACATCACAGCCACACAGACTTCCTGAGGATTCCAGCAAATGCATCTCCAATGCAAAAGTCACCTGAGATTTTCAAGAGTCCCTAAGTGGATCTCCTACTTCACGTTTATCCCTGCAATAAGGTGGATTCTGCTCCTACCTCCCTCCCCTTCCCACATCCCCTCCTGCTTAGGAAGGGTGTCCCTGGCTGAATTCCAGACAATAGCATTCCCTCAGAATCATTCCACCTTCAGCTGCACACAATGGCACAAACTGCAGAAGTCTCCACAATACTTCCTGAAAGAGACAAGGCTTATTCCACACTTGTTCTTCCCGACAGAAGCTTTATTACACTGCTCTGTGTAGTGCCTCTTCACAAAAAAATAGAGCCTAGATTTCTAATCTCAAGTTTTAACCATGAAAAAACAGTTATTCCTCAGGACTCAGGACCACACAGTTGCTGCTACTTCTGCTCATGATTTGCAAGCCTTTCCTTTTTAAATGACACTCTTTGCAGTGTGCCAAACGTGCACACATGGCCCTGCAGCACCTCCAGCAGCTCTGAACACTCTGCACAATTACCGCATGAAGGGCTGCTTATGTTTTACTGCAACTGCTCTTTCTAGCAAATGCCTCAGCAAACTGCAGTGCTGCAATTGCAATATGCTGATGATGAAGTCCTCCACGCCTTCCCAGCATTTTAGGGAGTTTCACCCATTTTTATTTATTCTGCTAGGAAATACGTGAGCAATATAATTATTTAGCACCCTTTTGTCACTTCAGTATCAAATTAACTGTTCACCTCAAAACAAATACTAGCCTGTACATCTCTTCTGTTTTCCCACTCTTAATCAGCCCAGACCAAATACAGTGAAGGCAGTTCCCAAAAGCGTTTTGTCTTTCAAAACCATCAAACCAGCTCAGCCAATAAAACTGTTATTCTCGTTTCACTTACCACCGTTACAAATTTGATCTTGTCAGTTTTCAGTGTAAATGGCAAGGTACAGTTAATGCAACATTTTGCATTCAAGTCAGTTTTGAAAATAAAACACACTTGCTACTGGTGGTATTTTTATACACAGGAAAATGGAGTCATAGAATAAATTAAGTCAAAGATCCCTTCAAGGCCATCTGCTGCAGTCACCTCCTCAATTCAGGGCCAACTCTGAAGCTAAGCACTTGCTCAGGGCCTTACACACCCTCTTTTCAGTATGTGCAAGGATGGAGATTCCACAGCCCCTCTTTTCCCTCATCTCTCCTATAGGGAAAATCTCAAGGAATCTTCATGTCCATCCCCCCTTAGGCTTTTCTTTTCAATTTGATATTTGATTTAGACCCAACAAAATGTTTGGGTATTCCATTTGGGTGTTTGGCCTAGAGCCACATGTTAGAAACTCATGAGAGGTATGAAACTGCTTCCAAAAGACACTTTCTTTTCAGCCACAGTTTCCGTTCCGTGAGCCAATGGGCTGAGAAGGCTGGAAAACAGATACGGATGCAATTCTGTCCACACCCTCTCCTATGCCTGATCATCTCCCAACAATGAAAACACTGTGTTGTGGCTGTGGAAGGATAAGATTGAGGCTCTGGCACCTTCTCATTTCTCAGTGCCATCAGGTGGAACATTTCCTCCCAGGAATGGATGTATGGAGGAAAGTAACCCACAGGGACGAAGTATGCAGTCAATATCTGGGATGATAAACCCTAAAACAGATTTTAAAGCCCCATTTAATCCAGATACAGTCTTTTATTTTGATGTTATTGATTCCAGAAGCTTGAGAACAGAATCTCAAAAACTAAAAAAGCACCCACTGTGATAAAGATAAGCCTGTATCAGAGAAGCAAACCTACCTTAATTTTATGGCACCTGCTAGTTCATTTGCATTTGATTTTATTTTTTAAAAAAAATCTACAAAGCAGATTTATATTTACAGATGATGTAACAGTCCGAGATGCAGAAATTGGACCTTTGTGAAGGACACTGAAGTAAAAAAAAGTTTCCAAGCAAAGAACAAGAGAAGTGCACAGGTCTTCACTTCTTTTTTTCTCTTCTCAAAGAGAAAGCATGCATTCCCTTTCCGCCCATCTGGACTTCATGGGCTGCTCTTATCAGATCAGTAAGGAAATCTGGGTGTGGTATTCGTGAGGTCCCCAGGATGAGGTGAGAGATGAGAATTTGACTCCATGTTCTCAGAATGCTGATTTATTATTTTAAGATATGTTGTGTTATGTGTTATGTGTTGAGTTATGTGTTGAGTTATGTGTTGAGTTATGTGTTGAGTTATGTGTTGAGTTATGTGTTGAGTTATGTTATGTTATAGAATGCTGTTGGGGAAGATGAAACAAGAAAGCCTTACAAATATGATTGCCTGGCAAAAGATTTTGAGAATATAGAAACTATAAGCGAGATTGAAATGAAAGCAAGCTTTGACATCCCTTAGTTACTGAACAACAGGAAAACAATGGTGTGGCCGGCTGAAGGTAATCCCCTTTGGATGAAACAATACCCTCTGCAAGCAGGCAAGTCCAAGAGTCAGAGCAGACCCTGCCAGCTTGGCAGAAGGGGTCTGAAGAGTAGTTTTTTGGGTTTAAAATGTAGCACAATATGGTAATGTAGTGATTCTTATAGACTGTATGTAAATGCTATAAGATTTGTATGCTGTACTAGATTGGTTAGTGAGAATCAGAATATTCAACACAGAAGATGATATATTGTATTGTAACGAGAACTTCGCTCTCTTATGCTCTTGCTTTTGCTCTTATGCTCTTGCTTTTGCTCTTGCGCTCTTACTTTTCTATGCTCTTAGCTCTTGCCTTTTACGTTATTACCCTCTCATCCTTTCTCTTCTCTCGGGCCGGCTCCGAGCTGCAGCTGGCAGCTCCCAGCAGGGCCCTGTACCCACGCCCTTTGCAATAAACCGCAAGTTCCACGACCTGGCTTCAGAGATCTCTCGTCTCCATCCGTCCTGACCGTGCTACCCCCAGTCTCGCCTACAGAATGCTATACTAAAACTATACTAAAGGAAGAGGAAGGATACATCAGAAGACTTTACAAGAATGAATAATAAAAACCTGTGATTCCTCAGAGCCTCGACACAGCTGGACCATGATTGGTCATTAAATTAAAACAATTCACATGCTGGGTAAACATTCTCCAAATCACATTCCAAAGCAGTAAAACAGGGAGAAGCTGAAGCTTCCCAGGAGAAGAAATGCTGGTGAAGGGATTTTTCAGATAATATCATGGTGACATCTGTGTCTCTCTGCTCCAGAAACCCCTTCCATCCTCGAGGGTGGTATGGAGAAGATGCCATCCTCCATGGCAAAGCTCCAGCACCCACCTGAGCCCACCAGGTCACTCCAGAGCAGCTCCTTCATAGGGCTTGCTGTTCTTCCAGTGCCCTGCCTCCTCCTGCCCCTGGGGGAGCTCACAACACCTGAGGCACGTGCATGAGGTCAGTTTGTGCTGCTCCACATTCTGAATTTACAATTTCACTCGGACCCTTTGGCTGATTTGGAGATGAAAGATGAGATAACTGGATCAGGACTGGTTGGACTGAGGAAGGATGGAATCAAGTTCTAATTTCATTTTATATCTATGAATGTGTCAGCAAACACTAAGATTAAATGCCAATTCAAATGCTCATGTTTAATGAACGGATGGCAAACAAATCAGATTCCTGCGATTTTTAGTTCTGAGATGAATATTGTCCCTTTTTACCTTTCAAAACAATCTAGCTCAGTTAAAACCAAACCAAAAATGTCTATATAGATTATAACCAGGCTACAGATTGATTGATCACAGCTGAAGTATTATATTCAACCAGAGACACTCAACCTTTTTTAACTACTTCATATATAAAATTCCAGGATCTGCATCACAATTCCACCACAATGAAACTTTTAGTAATTACATGTAAAGCCAGCATCTTCCTTCATTACACCTCAGTTTGCAAGAAATCCAAAAATAAATTGTAAAAATAAATTTGTGAGTATTTCTCAGTAAAACAGCAGCAGCAAATAGCACCTAAAATTCATTTGTAAAGCCATCATTCCATTCAAACACATGAAATAAAATCATTTGAATTCTTCACATGAATCATTTTAGATTTAAAAAGGCAATAATCTGTTTCCTTCTGCCTTGTCACCACCAGAACCAGATGAATGTTTTCAGATATATACTAATAGAGGGTTACATTATAAAGCTTATTTTCTTTTTCCACAAAGAATTATTTCTAAAATTCTAAGTAACAGAGGGGAAAAAAAAAAACATAAAAATACTTAAGTCCTCCTTCAACTGGCGCAGACTGGTATGATAATAAATCACAAAACTCTCACCTGATGCAATTTCTAGCTTGAAAAAACCTTGGCACATAAGTAAATCACCTTCATTATGCAGTTGTACCAGGATTTCCTACGTTTGGAGCTCATTTATTGCAAAGAATGAGGTTCTTCAAAGTCAGTCTCCCACAAGTTATCATTTCTATACATTATATACTCCCTGCTGTCAGGAACAACCATCCATGACATACTTATCTGAATTATTTGCAGCCATTATGAGAAGAATTCCTGTTGCACCTGCTTAGAAATACTTTTCCAGGCCATATGCTCTCCAAATAGCCTCCTCTGTATCAAGACAAGTGCAGCAGAATGATTCAGGAGAAAGGGAACAAAGTCTGCTTGAAATCTGTTCTACAAATGTCCTCAGATCATCAGAATCTTATTATGTTTGGATACCTTAATTTATATAAATTTCATACTTAGCAACAGTGGCCAGAAGAGTCTCTTTCAACCCAAGTGGTTGAAATTTTGAAAATTAAATATTTAAGAGAAATTTAAGAAAATTTATGTTGATGTTTTCCTTCATGTAATTTCATTCAGAAAGTCTTCATTATTCCTACTCACATATCCACAAGACACAACAGTAAGTCAAAACATTCATTCATGACTCCTAAATCCAAAAGACTGTGCTTGGTTTGGCTAGGGAAATATCACATAGAACATCATCTTCAAACATTTCATTTGGGCAGAGCCTGGAGATGCAGACAAAAAGAAAACAAACAAAAAAACACAAAACCAAATACATACAACTTTAACAAAAGGCTTTATGAAGTGTTTATGATCAGGGTTTGTCATATTAGCATTCCTCCAGCCTTTGAAAATGAGGAAAATTACTAATTAAACAATTCTTCAAGTGCAAAGGGTAATCTCTAATATAGATAATTTTTCTTTTTGTTTAAATTGGTCCTGGAATCACTCAGAGCTGGAAACAGGCAGGTAACATCAGCAGCACTGATTCAAACTCTCCGAAAATTCAAATATCAGGCATTCACTGGATTTTTTTCTTAATGTTTTTTTTCATCATTACTGCAGTTATGTTTATTTGGCAAAAGCTGAAATTTAAAAGAGCAAGTCTTATTCTCTTCTCAACTCTGTCAAGTGCTCCCCAATGAGAAATGTTGGATTAAAACTCACAGGGTCAGTTTACTTGCCTCTTAACTTCCATTTTAGAAGTAAAGCCAGATTTCTACTTATTAAAATTCATTTCAGCTATGTAATAAATGCAGTTTATTTGCCCTTGCAGACTAAAAATTATCTGAGGGGGTTTTGCAGTCAAGATGATAAATACACACACAGCAGGTGGCAATATTTGCAGCTTTATCTTTGTGGCTGCTGAGCATGAGACAGATGTGGGAGGGCAGAAGTTTGAGATAGTACAGCCTCTTCAGCCAGTGTGAAATCAGAGAGGATTCCTGATATCCATGGAACAGAGGAGCATCTCCATGGCTATCTCCCCCTCCATCCCCAACACAAGAGACCCCATTCCTGGGTTTGGGCCCCACTGACCTGCCACAGAAGAGAAATCATCAGGTTTTCCCCCACTCCTGGGTGTGAGAAATCACATCATATGAAAGCACAAGTGAGAAATTACATTATTGTCTTTTTTAGCACTCCCATAACTTTAGGTTACCACTTCATCTTGCTTATCTAGTACTCCTCTATAAGAAATCTCACTGAAAATACTACCAGCGATTCTATGGAGGGGGAGAGAGATCTGCCAGCTCACTGCCCATTTTTAGCTTCCTTAAGCCAAGAATTATTTTGGCAGTATAAAGAAGATGAGATTCAGGGTGAAAGAAGGAGAGCTTGGTTTAATCCATGCCAAATCCATGCCATCTGTGTGATGTTTTTCGGAACACTAAAAGATGCAAGGTCTGAAAGACTTCTATAAGAAAACAAGAAATTTAACTTACTAGAAGCATTGTCTTCTGGATGAGGAAGTGTATAGGGGTTTAAAATTATGGTATTTTGTTGTTCAAAAATACCCATTGCTGGTCATGCATAAGCTGAACACTTACATGCCCAGCAGTCAATTAAGTGCTGCATTATATCCCCTTTATGCTTTTAGTTATGGTATCTAACCATCACCTACATTTTTGTTGTTCCAGAAGACAAACTCAATTCTGAAGAGCCCTGCCACGCCCTGGAATTACAGATCTTTGATTTTCAGGCTCACTGGCATTATGACTATTAGAGACAGTTATCTCAGCTAATTATCCTACTCAGTCTGGCAGGGATGGAGTTTGTTGTACTCCTTGCTGGTGAGCCTGGTGCTGTGTTTGACTTGTGACTAAACCAGCATGAAAACACAACAGAGTTTTGGCTGTTGCTGAGAAGTCCTTGCACATCCTCAAGGCTTTTTTCCCTTTTCCCCCCACTCTTCCCCCAGAGCCAGTAGGCGTGGGCAGAAGGCAGAGAGGAGGCACAGCCTGGATAGGGACCTGGTCACACTGATTAAAAAATTCAAATTACCTGTTTTAGCTCTACCTGCTGCACCTGTGCTGTGCACAGACAAACACAGCCATGGAGAAGGTTCCAGTCCAAACCAAGGCTTCACACCTGTCACACCTTCAGGTGAGGGTGGCCAGACTGAGCCACCCATTCCAGCCACGTCCTGCCTGCTGGAAAAGGCACAATTTCCCCAGGGAGCAGTTCCTGGGGGCTGTCTGCTAGAGAATGCTGAGACAGCTACCACAGCAGAGACAAAAGGCATGAAAAGAAAGATCAGCTCCAAGGCTTTCAGAGCAGTCCTCAACACTGGTGCAGTCTCACTTTACAGAAAGGTTTAAAAGAAGAAAAGGGGATAAAAAAAGTCTCAGAAGACAGCCTGTTCTTTTGCAACCCTGCACTTTCCTCTTAAAGGCAGGAAGAAAGATTTTGTCCCCCAGCAGCCCACAAGTACTTTAGTACTTATTTTTTCTTTCCCTTTGTCTGCAGCACAAGTGAAGTCCTTCTTCTGGTAGTTTCAGGAGCAAAAGAGAACGGGAATTAGTGACTGCACTGAACTGTCTCCCTCCTCCCCTCCACCAAGCAGGAACTCGCCCCAAACATAGATGATGTTCTCCTTCTCAGTAGAGCTAAGAGCAAAACCCTCTCTTCAGTTCAAAGACCCAACTGGTTTTGACTCAACAACATCAGAAAGGATTTTCAGGTTCATACTGTCTTTAACACCAAGTTGTATCTTGGTATTACAGTAAGTTCCATAAGTACTTGGTAGATTATACTATAGGAGGGTGACCTTTCCAATCACTAATTTCCCCACTGGAATAAAACTTTTAATTTGAATTTGCAGTAACTTGGCTTTCAGAGCTTGATGTAGAACTTTTTTCTTAGATAAACTAATCTGCAGATACATTTTGTTGAAAAGATTGCTATTTGCAGATTTCAAAAGAGAGAGCACAGATTACAATAACTTGAATGTTTTTGTAATGACTTAGCACATTCTTAGACACTGAGAACTTAAAATGAGCAGAGGTATAATCTCCAAGGAAAAAACATCATTAGAATTTACAGAAAGAACTAAAAAACCCAAAAAACACACCAAACCCGTACATATACTAAGCATGTAATTCTGGATCTGCTAAAGACTTCATACACTTTTTGTACCACTAGGGCTTTCAAGATACATTTTCATAATGTTCAATTTTAAAGAAATAATGAAATATTTGTTTTAGGAAGCACTGTGCATCAAAATTTATTTCCAACTCCCTAATTTTGCCCCTGGGTGAGGCCAAGGTCTGTCCCTGTTCAGGCCTCCAGTTCCCCTTCCTGAGGGGAGCTGCTGCTGGACAAAGTCCTTCCAACCAGGAGCAAAAGCCTCTTTCTCTGGACACTCAGCCTGGACTGAAGAGTCACAGAACAGTAAAGCTGCAGCTTCCAAAAAATCCCTGGTCCTGGAAGCTCCTCTGAGGCTTCAGAGGCTCTGACACCACTGAAGGCTAAGCCCAAGTCATTAGGAGACGTTCTCTGTTTAAATGGTGGATCTACAGCCTGCCAAGGCCATTACACCATGAGGGGTTTTTAAATTCTTTTGCATCAGCTCAGAAAGCATTTAATTTCTGAACCCCAGAATTTATTTTTTTGCATTAAAAAAGAATCAGACTAAGCCAGAAATTATTACCAATATATCAAGGTTCTATGAAGATAAATCTTCTCCCCATCATCTTGGATTTGGAGGTCAGCTGTTGGCATCTACCCATCCCTGACTCATTTCAAAGGGAATTTAGGAAGCTGTGATTTATTCCCAGACTTCCCAAAGTGGAGGAGGAGCTGGCTGACCTGAGATGACCAGAATGTGGTCAGGCATGCTTGCTTTTCCCTTTCTCCAGACTTAAAGAAGAAAAGGACCAGAGGGGAGGAATATTATCTTAAATGCAGAGTCCTCTCTGGAAGAGATGCCTTTGAGGTGCCCAACAGAAATGGCAAGCGAGCCAAAGACAGACTACAGACATGGTAATGAGGGAGAATGAATGGAACATTGATACACTGCAAAAAAAGTTTTAAGTTTCAAGCAGGAATCTGGAGCCTATTATTCTGTCTGGTAATTGTATTAGTCCCTGATCCAGACCATCACTGCAGCAGAAATTATTACTACAACCAGTAAATAAGCAGATACCTTAGCTTTAAAATATCAAGGCACTTGGAAAAAGAGGGAATATGAAGCCAGGGAAAGGGGAAAACCAAGACAAACTCAATAGGAAAAACAAGCAAAGTTTCACGTCCATATTTTTAATTCTAAGATAAACCAGTACATCTTGCCCAATTACCACTCATCTAACAATAGTCCAAACACAGAGCTGTTACTACCTAGCCACTTATTTTAGTGGATCCTAAAGAAAACATTTCAATGTGTTTTTTTGTTTCTCTCAGTGTTTTCCTGCAAGTATGTGTGTCGGGAGTTTGTTTGCACAGACTCAGTGTAACACTGATTTCTGGGTTAGAGTAATACTCACACAGTATCTTAAAAAAAAAAAAAGAAAAAAAAAAAAAAAAAGACTCCCAGTGAACAGCAAAGCCAAAAGAACAATAAAAGTGGAATACATTGCCTCCTATAGTGTTGAGACAGGTTAATTTTAGAAGGCATTCCAGTTACCCAGGATAAATGATCTGAAAATCCAGTTTGATCCCAGTAATTATATGGGAGGTATATTTCACGTTTGAGAATTAGTTTGTAATTGCAGGGATAATTAGACCCTTCATTATCCTTGTATAGATAATTCTGTAAAAATGTGAAGTGCTTTGAACACATTCTGACCAAGACTGTGCTCTTAAAAAAAAAAAAATTGCTCAAGATGAAAACTGTAACATAGGAAAACTACCAAATAAATTTTCCTCCAAATGTCCAATTAAGAAAGAAATGTAAATATGAGTCATGTGGTCGTTAAAATCCCCAAATGAAAATGTGGTGCAGTTATCCCTGCAATATGCACCAGGAACCCAGGGATCTCTCACCTGTGAGCTCAAACTGACAGCAAACATCATCATTTCCTGACCTCTGCAGCCTGAACAGAAGACTTGTGGCCCCTTTAGTAGGTGAAAGCATCTCATTCTCATTCCTCTTTTTCCAAATGATCTGTCACCTCACAACAAACTTGTATATTTTCCAAAGCAGCTGATAGATACACTGAGACTTCAACAGAAAATGTTGCAGGTATGCAAATCCCAAGGGCATTTTTTTCTGTTCTGAGAAATGAACACCCATTTTTCAATCCTTATTGGAGGTGTGAAAAAAAAAACAGTCCACAAATGACAGCAATAGGACGGGAGTCTCTTGAATTAATATCAAGGTTCTTTTCTTAGTTATTAAATTTTGATTTGTGTGTGGTGATAAAAGATTTTCTTAATTTACATGTCTGTATTTGTCTGGGCAGCTGTTTCTGCACAAGAATGCTGATCCTTTACAGAGGGAGCACTAATCTCATTTTCACATTCACATGAAATTTGTTACAAATACTGGAGTTCTTTAAACAGTGCCTTCAAAATAGTTTTGATTAAATTTCTCCAGAGACCAGAGCATGATTACAGACTACTTTACAACTCATTTATCTGTCATTTAAACAGATCTACACTGAAATGGGTTCTGACACAATACAAATAGACAAAAACCCACATAATTTGAACAGTATTTCTGGCAAAACATTTATTTAGTATTTTCCCTGTTCCTTCGGGTGTTTTTATTGATTAGATGAACTATTTTAACTGCTGTGGCTGAAGTAGCTGGATGAAGATGTGAAATATGATGCACAAATAAAGTTCTGGGTCAGATGTGTACCCCCCCAGTCTCAACACCAGCTGTGAGAACAAAGGTGCTCAACATCACTGCTTTGAAGCCATGGAATGATGGAAATGATGTACACATAACCCAGAGACATGGGAGGAGAAGTAGGAGAGAGCTGATCCTGCAAAGCATTTTCATCTTATAGTCCAACTGGGAAATCAGTTCAAATCGGGTTTTCTGGATTTTTTTAATATGCTGTTTAATGCTTCTCTTTGAAAATACGTTTATATACAGTGCAGAAAATACTTCTGAGTAGTGTCCTGCCTCTCAGCAGATCTGCCATACTATCAAGCACAAGGATCCTTTGGTGGCAAAAGGCATGCAAAAACAAAATGTTAAAAAAAGCAGACAAGCACGCGTGCCCTTGCCTGGTGAAGGAGGCTGCAGATTGCACACCACAACAGAAAGCCTGAGTTTCAAAGCAGAAGGTGACTTCTTGGCAATTATTCAAAAGAATTACATCCAATTGAGGGATTTAATCACTTCTCTAAATATTACTGGAACCTCCTTCACCTTATACATTAGTCACTAAGTGCAGAAATTCATCTGATATCTTGACAGAGTAAAGAGCTTGAAGAGCAGGCAGCTGGAGGCAGACAGGCTGAGAGTCAGCCTTGAGAAATTCCAAGTGTGTGCAGATATTCCAGAGGAACAGGGAGCAATTGGGCTGAACCACCCGCTCCAAGGCTGTTAATAATCTTGGGTAAGTAGTCTGAACACAAAGGTGACAATCCCACATCTCCTTTATGCCTGTGAGGCCACACACAGCTTTCCCAAGGAGGGAGGAAAGAAGCTGCTGCCAAAGGAGAGCAGCCCTAAGCTGAGTGCTCCAAGCCCTCCTGGGGCTGCCAGCCCTGGCTCTCTCCTCAGCCTGCCCATCTCACACTCTGAGAGAAAATTCACTGGGCAAACATCACATGGCATTTCCTAAAGTAAGATCCTAGTGAACAAGTCCTCACTGCAGCTTTAGGAAAGCAATCAAAACTCTGGACAAAACCATAATTCTACACATGCTTTAGCAGCCTGCCCCTGGTTTCAATACCTGCTCATCTTGCTAAGCTGTCACTGGGGATTCTGACATGCAAGAGCTGCCAAATGCAGGAAACATCCATCAAAGGGAAGCTGAAATTTTACATATAAAGTACTAAGTAGGATTGGACTTGGCTGTTGACTTTGCAGAAATGTGCCCCCAGCAGAACTGTTCAGCAAGCCT